>NC_061107.1:72520349-72582849 GCF_015104395.2 Macrobrachium nipponense
GTTACAAGATATGGATAAAAGTGGCGATAGTTCCTTCGACTTTTGTAATACTCCCCCGTCCAAGACCAGACTAAGGATGAGTAGTACAAGTACGCCATGCTTGTTCGTTGCTTGTTTTATAATCTTACAGAAAATGGGTTAATATATGATTCGATGAAAAAAATGAAGAAAAGGAATAAATAAAGAAAAATATACTTTCTTACATCAAAGTATGTAAACGGATATGACTATGAAAAGGTATGGTTTCATACAAAGATAAAAATCAACCAAAAACGAGGAAATTGTCAAAATTCATGAATATATATTAAAATATATATATATATATATGTATATATATATATCTATATATATAGATATATATATATATCCTGTATATATATATATATATATATATCTATATATATATAGATACATATATAATATTATATAATATATTATAATATATAATATCTATATAGATATATAGAATCTATATATATATATATATATATATATATATCTATTATATATCATATTATATACTAATTATCATATAGGCTCTATAGATATATACTATATTCTATATATCAGATTTATCATATATATCTACTAATATATATATAATATACTATGTATATATATATATATATATATATATCTATATATCTTTCATTTATATATCTTATATATATATATATACTAATATTATAATATCCATATATATATTATTATAATATATACTATCTATATCATCTCTATAAGATATAGATATCTAATATATCCCTATATATATGATATATATATTAGTATATATATATTAATATATATATAATATATATATATATATAATATATATATATCTTAGAATATATATTTTTTTTTTTTTTTACATATATATTATAATATATAATATATATGTATATGTTATACATACATATATTGTGACGAAGTGCAAAGTATCTGGTTACTACACTTACCATTCATTAATTGTTACCTCACAAAAGCCACACACCTGAACCCTCATCACAGGTACTAAACGACTGAATACTCTAAAGGCAACAGTGATCCCTTAACAACTTACCAATATTGCAGAAAATCAGACTAAGTTCATCAAAACAGGTGTGAGGTAATCTTGTAAGTAATAAGTCTAAGTACTTCCCTGGTTCTAAGTCACTTCAAGTTAATTGAAGGAAAACAGATCAATTACCACTCTATGTTTCCACCTAACACAAATATAATCAAATGCAAATATACTGGTTAGAAATGTACATATAAAAATTTTAAATACAAAACTTTACTATTAAACTCAAAATTTATGAGTGAAATTCACAATATCAGGGAAAATTACTGTTACTTGAAAACAAAGTAAAGTTTAATTAATTCTTGAATCAGATTAAGTAAAATTAAATCAAAATTAATTTATCACAAAATTCAAGAAAATTAATTCAATCAAAATTCAAAAGTGTTGGTAAACCAACATCCCATTCTCTTCCTGATTCAGAACAATACTTTGTCAGCATACTTTTCAATGTCTGGTGGAACCTTACTAAGGTACCTCGAGTTTCTGGATGATAGGCAGTGGATAACTGTTGTTTCACTCCTAACAAATTCATCACATCCTGGAATAACTTTGAAGTAAAGTTTATTCCTCTGTCACTTTGTACTATTTCTGGTATACCAAACTTTGAGAAAAACTCCACAAGTTTTTCAGCAGATATGTTTCTAACAGGGATTGCTTCTGTATATCTTGTCACAGGACACATTAATGTTAACAAATACTCATTTCCTTTCTTTGTCTTCGGCAGTGGTCCAACCATATCTATAATCACTTTGCTAAAGGGTTCTCCTCTAACTTCTATAGGTTGTAGGGGGGCTTTCTTGATGGTTTCATTCGGTTTTCCAGCTATCTGGCAGGTATGACACTCACGACAGAACCTGCTAACATCTTTGCGAAGTCCAGGCCAGAAAAAATATTTCATGATCTTCTCCACAGTCTTCCTGATTCCCATATGTCCAGACTCATGAGCTACTGCAACCACTTGCTTTCTCAACGGATATGGAATCAAAATTTGATGATATTCGCCCCATACAGCATCTCCTGGTATATCTGTAGGTCTATACTTTCTCATCAGCAAACCTTCCTTCAGATAATAACAGGTACGAGTTTGTTGCATCTCTTCTCGATCAACAACTCTGAAGAACAAATCAGTTAACGATGCATCCTTCTTCTGCAAGTCCATTAGCTTCTCTCTTGTCACTTGACCAAATTCAAGGGTTGAATTCTCAATATCTGCTAACTCAGCAACTATAGTTTCACTACTGTCTTCAGTAACACTTTGACTACTCGGAGTCTCTTCAGGAACATCAGGTTCTTCATCTTCGTCGTCGTCGTCTTCTTCATCTTTTTTGGAAATCTCTTCTTGGACAGCACTATGGGAAACATCACTTCCGTGGAACAATTCTTCTAAGCACAAAGATCCTTCACTTGATCCTTCTTGAATGTGTAAATCCTCAGTTTCTTCACTTGCAGTCGAAGTCCTCTTCATACTTCTGGTAGTTACACAACTAGGAAACAGGTGGGGGTTATTCTTCTCCAACTCTACTGTAGGACTAATCCTCAATGGTTTGTCTGTCACTACAGGACAAGGAATAAATGGGACACCACCAACTTCATTCCCCAACAGAACATGTAAACCTTCCACAGCCAGTGAGTCCTTAACAGCAAAATCAACATTCCTTGTCACCAATTCACATGACAGGTGTAAGCGGCATATAGGAGTTACTTCCTCTCCTCCTATACCCTTCAAAATAACTGAATCTCCTGTGAGACTCTTCTCCCACTGAGGGTGAGAACCACGTACTACCACGCTATGGTTACTCCCTGTATCACATAATATCTTGACTGGTACCTGCATACTTCCTTCTTGAGTTGACAGCATACCCTCATAGATATATAGCTTAAAAGCCTCCACACTGCTAAGCCACTCACTGCTTGAGGTAACATTTCCACTGGTTGCTAAACATTCAGCTTGTTTAGTTTCATTCTTCTCTGGTGTCTGATTCTTTCCCACACTGCTCTTCGTAGTTTGTTTCACCTGGTCACCTTTCACTACTTGACCAACTGGCTTTGACTGCTGTTGATTCCGGTAACACTCTTGACTGTAGTGTCCTACTCTTCCACACTTGAAACAGACAACACTAGGTTTCTTGTATTTGTCTTGAAAAACTGGATGAGGATTTCACATTAGCTTGCTGAATTGTATTACCTTGTGTACTTTTGGTAGTATCACTTGTAAGTTTCCCATTAAATTTGTTCCTGTTATTTGGATAAGACTTAAAACCTGGGCATTGTTGACTCTGGTACTTGACATTGTAATTACGTTTACTACTAATTATATTGTAATCTTCACTCAGTGTAGCAGCTTTGTCAAGTTTCTTCACCTCTCTCTCTCTTAAATAGGCTCTTATATGTTCAGGAATTCCTCTAAGATACTGTTCAAGGACAAGCAATTCTTCTAACTCATCAAAAGTTTTAACTTTAGCAGCTTCTAACCAACGTTTGAAACACCTTCTCCCTTTGTACGCATAATCTAAGAATGTTCCCCTCTCATCTTTTCTTAAATTTCTGAATCTTTTTTTGTAGTACTCTGGGGTCATCTAGTAAACTTGTAGCACACTGTGTTTAAGTACCTTGTAATCTTTACACTGATCAGCTGTTAAGGCTAGATAAGCACTTCTTCCTTTGTAGCAAAACTGACCATTTATCTTCTGGCCATCCCATACCTGAAGCCACTTTCTCAAAGTGATCAAAAAACTCATCTGGAGCTTCTTCAGTAAACTTAGGGATTTACTTCTGTACTCTTACTACATCAAATACAAGGTCTTGATTACCTTGGTTAGGGTTAGACGGTGTTACAGGTAAAGTGGATCTAGCTCTTATCAATTCCATTTCCCTTTCATTTCTTGCGATTTCTCTTTCCTCTTTTATCCTTTCTCTTTCCTCTTCTGCTGCTTTTTCTTCTTCTCTTTCTCTTCTTTCTTGTTTTTCCCTGTCTATTCTTTCTCTTTCAGCTTGCATTCTCTCTCTTTCAGCAAGCATTTTTAGCTTAATCAAATTCTCTTCTGCTTCAATGCGTCTAAGCTCTAACTCTGCATCACTTTTCTCTTTCTTTTCTGCTTGCTTATTCATAAGATCAGCACGTGCTACATTCAACAACTCTTGAGCCAATTCTAACTCATCTTCATCAGTTATTCTACCAGAGTTTATCAATGATTCCATAGCAATACATCTTATTTGTGCCTTTACCATACTAGTAGACACATAACTACCACATGCCACTGCTAAAGCACTCCACTGTGCTTTAGTCAGAGTGGTTTCAGATAAAACTTGGATGGAGGGCCTGCTAAAAATTCCTGAACCTTGAACTGAGCCATTTTCCTCTAAGTTATCAACTTACAATTCAATACAATAAATGCAAAACAAAACATATGGTTACTCTCCTAACAAAATATATCCCTAACACCATCAGTATATACTAGAGTGATAATGAAATCGGCTTTCCCGGGTCTCTGGGCACCATTAATACTTGTGACGAAGTGCCAAGTATCTGGTTACTACACTTTACCATTCATTAATTGTTACCTCACAAAAGCCACACACCTAAACCCTCATCACAGGTACTAAACGACTGAATACTCTAAAGGCATCAGTGATCCCTTAACAACTTACCAGTATTGCAGAAAACCAGACTAATATCATCAAAACAGGTGTGAGGTAATCTTGTAAGTAATTAAATTAATCAAAGGGCATCACTCCATCAACATATTTAAAAGTCTAAGTATTTCCTTGATTTCAAAAGTCTAAGTACTTCCCAGGTTCTAAGTTACTTCAAGTTAATTGAAGGAAAACAGATCAATTACCACTCTATGTTTCTACCTAACACAAATATAATCAAATGCAAATATACTGGTTAGAAATGAAAACACTTATGAAAATTTTAAATACAAAAATTTATTATTAAACTCAAAATTTATAAGTGAAATTCACAATATCAGGGAAAATTACTGTTACTTGAAAACAAAATATAGTTTAATTAATTCTTGAATCAGATTAAGTAAAATTAAATCAAAATTAATTTATCACAAAATTCAAGAAAATTAATTCAATCAAAATTCTAAAGTGTTAGGCAATAATTGAAATTTGGAAATCAATTCACAAATGCTAAACAATAATAAAACTTAAAAAGAATTCTAAGTAAATGCAAATTAATTCACAAGTGCTTAATTTAATTAAATGTGCAATGATTAATTAATGAAAATAACTAAGTCAATTAAATTGTGAATGCAAATGAAAATACAGAAGAATGTGGAAAATACCAAAATTTCAAAAAGCATTAATCACACAGAATATAAGATAAAAACAGACACTTCAATAAGAAAATGAATAAATACAAAAAATAAACAAACACAAAACACAAATTTGCAATGTGTAAAAATGTAAATTTCGCTCAAACCATTGTAACTATTAGTTATCAGTTCTTTAAACCATCGTAACCAATAGTTATTAGTTTTTACCAAACCATCATAACCATCAGTTATTAGTTTTTAGTTTTAACCAAACCTCTGTTCCCATTAGTTATTAGTTACAACTAATAAAAATATAACACACTTTACCTTCTTGGTATACCAATTTCTTTCTTTCTTTGCTGCAGGCTTGTTTCACACTTTCACAAAACCAGGTGCTATTACACAACAATGTTTGTTCAGATTCAACAAAAAACACTAATTAACATTAAATAAACTCTAAGAAATATCAAATCTGAAATTTACAAGTTTCGAGTGACCATTCAATAAGTACGAAATCGTTACGTTACTTTAAAAACAAAAGTGCTATGCGATGGAGAGAGAGGGAGAGAGGGAGAGAGAGAGAGAGAGATCTGAACGCCTCGAGTATCTAAGATGTAATGAGAAACTTCTCCCTTACGGAAGCTGGACAGGGTAGATGAAACATAACGTTTTGGACAACAATTCTTTCTAGAAGCTTCGAAATCTTACGCAACTTTACATACAAAATGTGTAATCTGCACGTGGCTTTGACAAAGACATACGCATATGAGACCAGTCTGTTCAAAAAAGATACGTACTCGACTCGATCGATCGAAGCAGAAGTCCCTTATCATACGTGATGACAGAATCCCAAAACACAATGAAGACTAGAGGTCTCTAATCAAACGTGTTGACAGATTAGGAAAGCAAACGGAGATCTCGGAGTTCCTCTAATCTCGAGGAGATGAAAAGTTACTGAAACAATTCTAGCTTTGAACGGACAAAGATATTCTCTCTCTTTCTACATTCTACGTTATATATTCTTTTACAATATGTAATGCAGAAATCTGAACACACATTTAAAACATCCCATCTCTAAGCTATCTAATCTTATACATAACATTTTATACAGTCAAAGAGGGAATATATGCATTTTGACAGTAGCAATATATATATATATATATATATATATATCTATATATAAGACAAAATCCACGAAGGAGAGAGAAACGACGGAGTATTGCAAGGCCTTTCGACTGCTTGTCCTTCACTTAGCAAGTGAAGGAGTGAAGGACAAACAGTCAAGGACCTTGCAGTACTCCTCCGTTTCTCTGTCTTTCGTGGAATCTGTCTTTATATATATATATATATATATATATATATATATATATATATACATATATATATATATATATATATATATATATATTATATATATATGTCGTGTGTGTGTGTGTATACTTTTTCTCTCCTTCAATCTTCAGTTTTGACTTAAGGGGGGGGGGGGGGGGATATGACTCCCTTAATGTTTACTTAGTATAATGTTCATCGACTGATACCAAGTTAGCAATGTCACATCCTCGTCGACTGGGAAAATTTTACGGACGAAGATAAGGGTTTATGGCCAATGCAACACCAATTGCTGACGTTGGGTCTTTATGATAACCTCTGTGAGCATCATTATCAAACATCCTTGGGTCTTGTTTACAAGTCTGTAAAGTCTGAAACCGAAACCGCGCTCGAAGAGTGGAGGTTTTATTGGTGTTGTAAATTTGACATTGATGTGCATATTCATATATATAGTTGTGTGTGTATGCATGTGTATATATCTCCTTAAATCCCCGGTAGAAGGTTGAGTGAAACAGGGACATGGAACAGGTACTTTCGTAAGAAAATGTAGAATATACTACGAACGTACTTGTTCCAAGACCCTGTTTTACTTACCTTTCTACCGTGGATTGAAGGATATATACCTATACATATAATGTCTTCATTTACTTATTTCTTTATTAATGGATTTACTGTACAAATACATGCGAGTCTTGGGATGCTAGGTCGACTTAAATCTCTGAAGGTGATCAGCTTCTTAAAAATGCCTTTGGCCCAAACGGTAGATGTAAAATTTCATTATAAAGATGAAAATGTGTGATTTTACACCCACGTAAAGCATGATTACTGGTCGACTCTGGATACCAAACATCTTTTCCTTATCAAAATAAGTGTGTGCGTTTGGTTGTTTAAAAGCTTGACAATTCGTTCAGCTAATTTTTAAAAAAATGTATTAAAAGTGGGCGTCGTAGCTGCCACTTCTGTAGTATCACGGAGACTGTTAATGTTAATCAAAACAACAACAACAACAACGTAAATATCAATAATAGCAAAAACAAATGTAATTTGAATCGTATCCCCAACTATGGTAATAACAAACAAGTAAAAAATGCGCTGAAGATCGAGTTTTCTGTACAACGTATAATACTGTATAAAACTATCAATTATGACGGTATGACCGGCAGCTCTGTAGTTGCTCACAAGATGCGGTAGGGTGAGGGTGCGTCCCGTGGCTCCGGAAAGCCTTAACCTTAAATAAAATAAAGATACTGCGGCTAGACGGTTGGAATTTGGTACGTTTGATGATTAGAGAGTGGATGATCAAAATACAAATTTGCAGCCCTCTAGCCTCTGTAGTCTTTTAGATCTTAGGCCGGACGGACGTACGGACAGACAAAGCGTGCGCGATAGTCTTCTTTTACAGAGAAGTAAAAAGGGGTTGATGATCGAAACAAAACGTCGATACTTCTAATAATCTCATCATGATCATCCACAGTCGCTAACTGCTTTGGGAAATGGCGATTATTATACAACACATTTGCTCACAGGTTCTTCAACTTACCTCGATTAATCCCTTCCGGCCAGGTACTTGGGGGGGACATCGTTATGCTTTTCCCCAGCAGGAGGTTTATTGGCAATTTCATGGCAACGAATGAAGGACATGAAAGACTCGGAAGGAGGCCTCTTCTTGCAGCGGTGGGCGAGTCTTCTTCCTGAGGAGCAGAAAGACAATTACAAGATAATTTATCTGAGTCATGAATAAAATGGGGACATATCAAATAACCTGATGTACAGCTGCAAAATGATTCAGTAAATCAGACACCGGGAAAAACTTGGAAAATAACATCATATTTGAAAAATAAACAAAAAATACGTTAAGGCAAAATCACATATAAGAACAAAAGACACAAGATAAAATTACATACATAGGAAGGTAGGTAATTCAACAGAAGGTGTATACTTCTACAGGCAAAATCACATATAAGAACAAAAGACACAAGATAAAATTACATAAATAGGAAGGTAGGTAATTCAACAGAAGGTGTATACTTTTACAGGCAAGCATATTTAGTGCTTTGCGTTACGATTTATGGGCATGTGTCTGATGAAGACAAAAGCAGGGAATTGTGTACCAAGTAATTAGTCAACTGTAGGAGGTCTTCCCTTACATGTTAGACACGTAAGTAATTTTATATATAAAAATATATACATATACATATATATAATCTTTCATTTCATGCACTCCTCGTAAGTTCGAAAGATCCTCAGTTTCGAAAGAACATTCTAATGAATTATGGCAACGAATGAAACAAAAATATACTAGACAATCTGTCGAATAAAATTTCTCACTTGAGATCGGCACGAGATCCCGAATTCATCGCTAAGTAATGAATGTTGCTGAAGCCTAATAATACCGACAAGAGACACGAAACCATCTCTCTCTCTCTCTCTCTCTCTCTCTCTCTGTTTACCTGGAACGCTTTTTTTTTTCTCAAAAATACCTTTTGGGTTCCTTTTCCATCTTTAAGGATACGCTGTATCTCACGTGATAGCAGCAGCTGGGGGAACACGCCCACCCTTCATCTTCGGATAAGATTAAGTGATTCCCTTCGGCGAGGATTCTTAAAAATAAAAAAAGAAACACCTTTACGCTTAGAGTGAAACCTTTAACGAAGAAACGGTCGAAAGTATCTTCCATGAAGAAATGAAAGGAGAAAACTGACTCGCATAAAACTGGAAAAAAAAAAATCTCTCTCGTAGAGGGAATATGAAGGAGGCGATCCGAATGAAAAAATAAAAAAAAGAAGGCGATTGCATAAAGGCAAAATAGAAGCGGAGAAGAGGAACCGAAAAATACCTGACTGTTTTGGGCGAACTTACAAATTTTAAGCGTCGTATATTTAGCTGTAAAGTGCACAGTGCGGTCATGTCTTTATTACCAAGTGGTCGTTAAGCGATGATTTACTGTGGCCGTAAAATGCGTGTTTGTAGATGCGACTCGGTGGAGAGAGAGAGAGAGAGAGAGAGAGAGAGAGAGAGAGAGAGATGAGATGAGATGCAGAGATGGCGAGACTTCTATCGCTTCAAGAACAAAAGTAAGTTCCTATGATACCCTGCAGTAATCCTTCTCTCTTTCGCTCTATCAAACCTCACTTATAATTTATGTATCCTCTGCTTTAACGAAATCCGATTTTTCCCTTACGTTCAGGATCGTTTGCAATGGTAAAGACATTCGAAATAAACAGTAGTACGCTTGCAATACGGTACAGACACTAGAAATAAACAGTGAAACGTTAACAATACGGTACAGAGACTCGAAATAAAGAATGGTACGTTTGAAATACAGTTCGCAATACGGTATGGACACTTGCAAATAAGCAATGGTACGCTTGTAATACGGTACAGACACTAGAATTAAACAATGGTCCGTTTGCAATACGGTACAGACACTCGAAATCAACAATGGTCCTTTGGCAATGCGGTACACACACTCTAATAAACAATGGTACATTTGCAATACGGTACAGACACTACCCATGAACAATGGTAATCCAGCGATTATGTAATCACATACAATTCATACAATTGAGACTTCTGGAGTGAGTATAGCTTTGGTAGTAGGACAGTTATAAACGGACAGAAAAATACTATAAAACTTCTAAGATAAGCAATATAATAAAAAAACAAAAAAACCTTTGATGTATAAAACAATGATAGTTAGGACGGGATGTGATTTTCAACGCCTGGTCCGTTTGGCCTTCAGCCAGAACAACAGGCGTCTATTACCACAGATGGTGTAACACCAGTTATTCGTGTTAATAAATTGTACGTTAATACAAATTTCTCTTGCACGATCTAAAGGAAACTGAGCTTTATGGAATCACTAATGACATCACCACCGCTAATGATGACTATGATATTCAGTATATTGATTTTAAGAAATAGATAAATCATTATCGACTCTAGCATTTTTTTATCATAAAAACCTGAAAACATTGTTTTGTAAATTTAAAGATTTCCCGTTTATAGTGGAACAGTTATTCACGTTCCAATATGATTATTATTTTTCTCAGTATTTGCGCGAAATGCCGAATAACTTCATCATTACCCCTTCAATATCAAACAGATGGAAAATCAGCGAGTTTCGCTCAACAAAATACTATTTATTCTGATAATGATGATGGCGAAGAAAGTTTAAAAAATAGGACCAGTAATATATTGGCTGCTATAGTAAATTCAAGTCAACCGTGCATCTGGTGTCTAGTCCACTCCCTTACGACGCTCCTGATTGGCTGCTGATAAGCCAATCACAAGGCTGGAAACTCCCAGTCTCTCACGAGAGACTTCACATAGGCAGGATGTACGTATGTTCCACCTTTCCTGAGGGATACGTCTTTCAAAAGTATCCCTCAGGAGAGATGGAACATACATCCTGCCTACGTGAACTCTCGAGGGAGACTGAGAGTTACCAGCCCTGTAATTGGCTTATCAACAGCCAATCAGGAGCGTCGTAAGAGACGGGCCAAGACATCAGATGCACGGTTGATGTGAATCTACTATAGCTCCTGGGTGTATAGCGGCCATTTAAGGAAATAAGACGAAGGTTAGCCATCGTTGATGGCGTTCAAAATCATCTTTTATTATAATGCTTTAAAATCAGGGCTTTTAACCTTTTGACCACTCCAAACCCTTAATAATTGCCCAATATGATTCCATACCCACTTTGCTTAGTTCACTTAAGTCCTGTTTGTTGACAATGCAACTTCATATACTTAGTTTAATAGATACTTTAGGTATGAGTAGCTAGGAATAGAACATACAAGAAAATCAAAAGCATTTATAGATTTATATAGTCATTTATTTATAAAATGTACCCATGTATACATTGACACGTTAAAATCAAATATATACAAATATGCAGAGATCAAGTCCCATAGCCCCCTCAAGTGGTTCTTATACCCCCAAGGGGTATGGATACTCCTTTTTGATTTTGTATGGTTATTTATTTACAATATGTACCCATGTGTATACAAATACCCAGAGATCAAGTCCCATACCCCAAGCATGTGGTTCTCATACCCCTTGGAAACCCTTTTCAATTATATATAGTTATTTATTCACAAAATGTACCATGTCTACACTGACACATCAAAATCAAACATATACAAATATCCAGAGATCAAGTCCCATACCCCCAGCAAGTGGTTCTCATACCCCCAAAAAGGGGTATGGATACCCCTTGTTAAGAACCCCTGCCTTAAATAAAGAAAATAAAGGAAAAGATTTCGCGTTTGACGCTGTAACCGCAAGTCAGGATTGCCAACAAAACTCTGATGAAGAAAACTAAAATTTCCGCCAGGGTTGGCAAGCCTGTTCCATTCAAAATACTCATGACAAAAAACAGAGGGACGCACCGGAGAGCAACTCGTAAAAAAAGGCTATAAAATCATGGATGATGCCATCACTGCCCCTGACCTGTCTGACCCATTGTAGGAAGAAGCCACGGATCCAGGAGATGGCGTTTAAAAGTGTCGCCACGCTGATGGAGCGAAGAATTATGATGATATTTTTAGGCATGCGGCGAACATACAATTTTTTTATCAATGAAATGCGCAAATGGCTGTTTTGATATTTCGCCTGAAGGGGCAAGTACATTTTTCATAATAAACAGGTATCAGATTTTGATTTTAATCACAGATGGTTCTGCACTTCAATGTTATCTCGTGCGCCTGATCTCTATTTGCTTTCTCATTAGATTTGTATTTCAATCACAGATGTTTCTGCACTGAATGGTATCTCGTGCAACTAATCTCTATCTGCTTTTCATGTTCTGCTTTTCCTTAAGATTTGCATGATATTTTCCAAGAGACGCCTGAAGGTGTAGTTTTCATTAGTACTTATTGCATGATATATTCCAAGAGACAACTGTAGGTATAGTTTTCATTGGAACTTATTCTACGTAATACAAACAAAAACTGACCGACATACACACACACACACACACACACACATACAACGCAGTAAAATTGTCATACTTCGAAAACATCTACTGAGCCAAAGATGTCCAATTCGATAACCTATACATCTGCAAACGTCAGCAAACTATCGGAGGATCGCCCGTGTAATGTATACTTCAACAAGAAACACGCTGACTTTGACGTTGACCAAACACCACGGACAAATTCTAGAGGAAGACATTCTCTCTCTCTCTCTCTCTCTCTCTCTCTCTCTCTCTCTCTCTCTCTCTCTCTCTCTCTCTCTCTCTCTCTCTCTCTCTCTCTCTTTTCTCTTCTCCTTTCTTTTCTTCTCTCTCAAAGATCTTGTATACAGGAAAGATACCGATCAGGGAACTCAAGAGATTTTCGTACATACGAAAGATTTCACCCGAGGTGAGGGACCCCACCAGGCTTTTCAGAAGCACCTGTCCATACAAAGGGAAGAAGATTTTGGTATCCGCCGTGATCAATCAAACCAGCAACTCGATCTTATCAGGTGGACAATGGAACCAGGATCTTCTGGGCCATGTTACTCTTGAAACCAATTCATAGGCGAAGGTTTCAGAGGGCCCACCCACTAGGTAGGCCCTGTATATATGACGTCTCGAAATGCTGGTTGAATTAGTTTGAGTGCTGACTTGTTTCCGTCATATAATCGGCGAGCTAATTACTGTTTACTATCACTTATAATTATTGTCCCTCTTTGTGTGTGCATGTGTGTGTATAAATGTCCAATTCACATACTACACCACGTCATTTTCGCAAAAAGAAACACAACTCTACACACTAAAAGTTAAGTATATCTTAGTCATACCTGACCACTGAGCTGATTAACAGCTCTCCTAGGGCTGGCCCGAAGGATTAAATATCTTTACGTGGCTAGGAACCAATTGGCCACCTAGCAACGGGACCTACAGCTTATTGTGGGATCCGAACCACATTATATCGAGAAATGAATTTATATCTCTAAACACAAAAATATTTACTTATATAAATAGCATTTGTTGGTTTATGAATATATTTGTCAAAAATTACCATTCAGCCTAAAAAATGTCTTCGTGTTACATATGAGGATGGAAGATGGTTCTACCAAAATATACCTCTACGAAAAATGATCATTGAGCCTGAAACACGTCAACAGAATCAACCAATCAAACACTGGCCCATGAAAATTTAAGAGATATTCGATGAGTAAACAATCTCGCAGATTTCTTTGTCTTCATGAAGAACGTCTAAATTAGCAAATGCAATGTGTAATTAAAGATATATGAAAAATTTCTCGGGGCTGCTTGTGCTCTGTTGGTACACAGACATTGATGAGGTGCCCGAGTACATTCTGAATTTTTCATTCAATTGTGAAAATTAGACAACCCTTAACTTCTCGTGATTTTCTATTATATAGTACTATGCATAGGAGTTTATGAGTCATCGTCTAATGTCTATCATACCTTCATTTGAATAACAAATTACTGTGAATGTACCATCGTTGATAAAGTAACAAGAAGGCAGATGAACGGACCGATAGAATATTTGTGAACAAAAATTCGTTGGCATTATAATACACTTGTATCCTTAAGTTCGGAACAGTTAAATAAATACGATTTATAGTATAATTATATTCAGAGTTGTACCTTTCTCTCTCTCTCTCTCTCTCTCTTTCTCTCTCTCTCTCTCTCTCTCTCTCTCTCTCTCTCTCTCTCTCTCTCTCTCTCTCTCTCTCTCTCTCACCCACACAAACGCTAAAATAACAAGAAGACAGATGAATGAACAGATAGAGCATTTGTGAACAAAAAATACGTTGGCATTAGAATACACTTGTATCCATAAGTTCGGAACAATTATATAAATACGATTTATAGTATAATTTTGTTCACAGTCGTACCTCTCTCTCTCTCTCTCTCTCTCTCTCTCTCTCTCTCACACACACACAAACGCTAAAATAACAAGAAAGCAAATGAATGGACAGATAGAGCATTTATGAACAAAAATAAGTTGGCATTAAAATAAGTTTGTATCCATAAATTCGGAACAATGATATAAATATGATTATAGTATAATTATGTTCATCGTCGTACCTCTCTCTCTCTCTCTCTCTCTCTCTCTCTCTCTTCCAAACGCATACATTACTGCATATTTGCCGATGCACTTGCGCGGGGCAAACAGAGCACCAGACGATGACATCCGACCATAATTGCCCGGCCCAAAATCAAAGAGAGAAAACCGCCAGGCCGGTAAACATCCGGTCATTAGGACCACATCGGTCATGGCTCCCTTACCTTACCTTACCTTACAGACCTTACATCTTGTTCGGGTTGCCCCAGGTCCCTCAGTGTGAGGCACCTCTAATGTCTACCAGAGAGTTGCTAGTACATCTTCCGGTATATTTTGCATCTTCCAATCTTGGATGGTCTGGGATGCAGTTTAGATATTTGTCGAGCTTATTCTTAAACACATCTACGCTCACTCCTGATATATTCCTCAGATGAGCTGGCAACGCATTGAATAGACGCTGCATTATCGATGCTGGTGCGTAGTGGATTAATGTCCTGTGTGCTTTCCTTATTTTTCCTGGTATAGTTTTGGGCACTATTAATCTACCTCTGCTTGCTCTTTCTGATATTTTTAGTTCCATGATATTTTCTGCTATTCCTTCTATCTGTTTCCATGCCTGAATTATCATGTAGCGTTCTCTTCTCCTTTCTAGACTATATAATTTTAAGAATTGTAGTCTTTCCCAGTAGTCTAGGTCCTTAACTTCTTCTATTCTAGCTGTAAAGGACCTTTGTACACTCTCTATTTGTGCAATATCCTTTTGATAGTGTGGGTACCATATCATATTGCAATATTCAAGTGGACTACGAACATATGTTTTATAAAGCATAATCATGTGTTCAGCTTTTCTTGTTTTGAAGTGCCGTAACAACATTCCCATTTTTGCTTTACATTTTGCCAACAGAGTTGCTATTTGATCATTGCATAACATGTTCCTATTCATCATCACACCAAGGTCTTTAACTGCTTCCTTATTTGTGATGGTCTCATTATTAGGTCCCTTATATGCATATAGCTTTCTTTCTCTGTCTCCATAATTTATTGATTCAAATTTATCAGAGTTAAATACCATCCTATTTACCTCTGCCCAATCATATACTTTGTTAAGGTCTCTTTGTAGAGCGTTCCTATCTTCATCACAAGTAATTTCTCTACTTATTCTTGTGTCATCTGCGAAACTACTCACTACCGAATCTTTAACATTATTGTCTATGTCTTCAATCATAATAACAAACAGTATTGCAGCTAACACCGTACCTTGCGGCACACCGGATATTACCTTGGCTTCATCCGATTTCTCGTCGTTTGCAATAACTATCTGTTTTCTGTTGTGTAAAAATTCTTTTAACCATTTTCCTACTTTATCCACGATATTGTGTTTTCTAATTTTCTTCGCCAATATATTATGGTCTACTTTATCAAAAGCTTTTGCAAAGTCTAAATAAACCACATCTGTTTCATTTCCGCTTTTCATATTTTTGAATATGTTCTCACGGTGGACTAACAGTTGGGTTTGTGTACTTTTTCCGGGTACGAAACCATGTTGTCCTTTATTAAACAAATTATTTTTTATTAAATGTTTCATAATATTTTTCTTCATTACCCTTTCATACACTTTCATAATATGTGATGTTAGACTAACAGGCCTATAATTACTTGCCTCTAGTCTTGATCCACTTTTGAAAGTAGGGGTAATATATGCTAATTTGTGCTCATCATATATCTTGCCTGTATCTACACTTTGTCTTAATAATATTGCAAGTGGCTTTGCGATAGAATGAACTACTTTCTTTAACAAAATAGCAGGAATTCCATCTGGCCCTGCAGCAGCTCCATTTTTAATTTCATTAATAGCCTGCACAATATCGGCTTCATTAATATCTATGTCAGCTAAATATTCACTATTTTCATCCCTTACTTCTATATCATTATCTTCATTATCTATTCTAGGGGTGAATTCTCTCTTATATCGTTCTGCCAGTATGTTGCAAATTTCCTTTTTTTCATTCGTTAATCTCCCTTCAATTCTCAGAGGGCCTATTTCTATTCTTCTTTTATTCATCTTCTTCGCATAAGAAGAAGAAGAAGAAGAAGAATAAGAAGAAGAAGAAGAAGATTCGCTCCCAAATTACCTCACCAAATAGAGATGCGACACTGAACATCTAATTAATGTCGTCGTTAAACCGTCCCCGAAAGCACTTCCAACTTTCAGCATTCCAGGCTGGGGCGTTTTGAGATAAAAGCCGAAAGCCGGCTCGATGCTGGAATGAGTGAATGCTGGACCTGGAAGTAAAAGTCTATCTGGAATGAGTGACTGCTGGACCTGGAAGTAAAAGTCTATCTGGAATGAGTGAATGCTGCACCTGGAAGTAAAAGTCTATCTAGAATGAGTGAATGCTGCACCTGGAAGTAAAAGTCTATCTGGAATGAGTGAATGCTGGACCTGGAAGTAAAAGTCTATCTGGAATGAGTGAATGCTGGACCTGGAAGTAAAAGTCTATCTAGAATGAGTGAATGCTGCACCTGGAAGTAAAAGTCTATCTGGAATGAGTGAATGCTGCACCTGGAAGTAAAAGTCTATCTGGAATGAGTGAATGCTGCACCTGGAAGTAAAAGTCTATCTGGAATGAGTGAATGCTGCACCTGGAAGTAAAAGTCTATCTGGAATGAGTGAATGCTGCTGCTGGAAGTAAAAGAATATCTGGAATGAGTGAATGCTGTACCTGGAAGTACAAGTATATCTGGAATGAGTGAATGCTGTACCTGGAAGTAAAGGTATATCTTAGTTTAACCAGACCACTGAGCTGTCAGCAGCTCTCCTAGGGCTGGCCCGAAGGATCAGATAGTTTTACATGGCTAGGAACCAATTGGTTGCCTAGCGACGGGACCTGCAGCTTATTGTGGGACCCGAACCACGTTATATTGAGAAATTAATTTCTAATTACCAGAAACAAATTCCTTCGATTCCTCGTTGGTAGAGCGGGGAATCGAACTCGGGATTACCGAATGGGTAACGCGAGCACGTAAACCACTCGTCCAACGAGGAACTTGTAGCTGTAAGTAATTAACTCTAATATATACATCTGTATTTGCAACGTACACACACAAGACAGCAAGCACGAGAGAAGTTCGATTTTGTATGAGTGAATATTGCATAGTTATGCATTCACGTTTAATGCACACGAATTTGACAATTAGACAAACCACGTGATAAAAGGCGTTCGATCTAGCGATGGTCGTAACGGTGGAATCGGTGAATTTGGTGTATGCTGCAAATTATAAGTTACATCGCTAAATAAATTAACATGCTGGTGACCACTGTTTTTTATAATTATTTGGAAACGCCTCTGTTATGGGGAACGGGTTATTTTTTAGAAGAAATTCTAAACATATACATAAACACACACACACACATACGCGCGCACAAACGACGTCTGAACCAGCTACAAATCCTTTCTTTTGGTGTTCAGATATTCTCCCAGCTATCTTGCAATGCCTAATATAACTCGAGAATAAAAATCCTAAATTTTTTACAGGTTATTTCTCACAGCTGTTCTGACATTTCCATTTCATCCTTTTTTCAAAAATCACTAACAAAAGAAGTATACATTCTATTATTGTATGGGCACAGGAAAACAAGTTCGCGTCATTTACTGTTGCAGCAAATATGAAATAAAGGATTTTATCATAGATAGCTAATATAGTCCAATAATTTGGGGATACAATCCACAATGATGTAAAATCTTTGTAGTTTTACAGAATATATATTTCTTGTACAACAACTTTAAGCTTTCGACCATCAGCTATGGTCTTGTTCACTTGTTTTTTTTTCCTTTTTTTCTTAGTGAACAAGACCACAGCTGATGGTAGAAAGCTATAAGTTGTTGTACAAGAAATACATATTCTATAAAACTACAAGGATTTTACATCATTGTGGATTGTATCCCCATTTACTTAGAGGTACGACATAGTACCTAGCTTCTGCATAGTCCAATATACTTACTGGAAAAAAGACCACGAGGAATTACTACTTAAAAAGTCCTCTTATAGGATTGTACTTAAGGGTAAATATTTTCGTATAAAATATTCTGTGCCGTCCACAGCGACGCGTCTATGCCAGTTAAACATTTGCAGCGAAACTTCATGAGATTATGCAGATATTTATGGCTGTCACTCGGGTCAGTTAGGAAGACGAGGCTGCCATAAAAAGAGCCCTTGGATAGTTGTCTGGTGTTAAACCTTGTAGTCTTTAGTGGCGAACATTCTGTGAAGAGCATGGTAGTATTGATGCAGCTCTGTGGAATATCTAAGTAATCGCTTAAAAAGCTTGGGTAGAGCGAATCACCCAATGACTGTAAACAAATCCCACAAAGATAAGGGGTGAACAGATTCCAGTCTAATCGACGGCTTTATGCAGTCCAGAGAATTATGGCCCACCGCGTCGCAGTATATATTACGTTTTTTCTTTATCTCTGAGTTCTGCTCATCTAATCAGCTATCATATCTTCTGGAGCCAAAGCCTCTACAGGGAAAAACTGTATATATATATATATATATATATATATATATATACATATATACTATATATATATATATATATATAATATATATATGTATATATATATATACATAGACTATATCGAGCTACAGATGTGCTTTAATATCTAATTCGCTCTACCCCGGAAGCGCATAAACTTATATCTCTTGCGGTGGTGGGGTTGGTTAAGGCTTCACTGCCAGTCCTGGAATTGAGAGGTCGATGGTTCGCGCCTGTCGGTCGGCAATTCTATTATCGCTTAATAAATTCCCCCTCGGTTAAACATATATGAAAATATATTAATTCCGGGGTAGAGCGAATTAGATATTAAAGGACATTTGTAGCTCGATATATGTATGTGAATCACGGTAATGTGATATGGCTTATATATATAATATCTATATATATATATATATCATATATAATATCTATAATATATATATATATATATAGATATAATATATATAAATAGATTAAGTTTGTGACAATTTCATTGTCACGTATCATAGTTAGAAATATTTTTAATTCGCAGGTTTATTTATTATATATGTGCGTGTGCATATATATATATATATAATATATATATGTGTGTGTGTGTGTGTGTGTGTATTATATACGTATATCATAATCGTAATTGTTCTTAAAGGCATGTGGGCATTTGTTGTAAACTAATTATATATATATATATATATATATATATATATATATTATATATATATCTTATATATAGATATATATATATATAATATATATATATATATATATATATATATGTTAGAGTGTGTATTTGGTTGCGCCCGCTCGCATAAGTGACTGTGACCTTTTATGTAATTTTATAACAATAGAGAATGGAACAATGCGACCATCTATTTATCCCTAGACTGTTAAAAAAAAGGCGTTATCCGATCTCTACTAGAACAACAACAACAACAAAGTACTTTATAGGCTTACTCCCTGAGTAAGATTGTTTGTTTGCTTGTATGGTGTTTTTACGTTGCACGGAAACAGTGGTTATTCACCAACGGGACCAACGGCTTTACGTGACTTCGAACCAGTCGGGAGTGAACTTCTTTCACCAGAAATACACACCTCTCACCATTCAGTGGAACGCCCGAGAATCGAATTTGCGGCCACCGAGGTCGCAGGCCAAGGCCTTACCGATCACCCCACTGGTTTCGTCCCTGAGTAAGAAAAGTAATACGTAACCTCAAAGGCAGCTTGATTCCCACACTTCTCGATAAGATATGAGGCGAATCAAGGTCTTTAGCTTAAGGTAAATGAAGCTACTTTTTAGCAATGTTAAGAAAAGCAGTTGCAACTACGTCATTAACAAGTATACAGTAATAAACGTGAAAAGCCAGCGGAAGTACAACACAACAAATAGAGTACTCAATAACAACTACAACGAAATAAGAACATCAGTCGCAACCCCAACTGAAAAGACAACATCTACAAAAGCCAGCAAATATACGTGCTCAGTAACAACTACAACGACATAAGAACTTCAGTTACAACCCCAACAGAAAAGGCAACAAAATCCACAACAAGCCAGCAAATATACGTGCTCAATAACAACTACAACGGCATAGAAACATCAGTCACAACCCCAAAAGAAAATGCAAAAACCTCCACAACAAGCCAGGAAATATATGTACTCAATAACAACTACAACTTTTTAAGAACATCAGTCACAACCCCAACAGAAAAAGCAACAACATCCACAACAAGCCAGCAAATATACGTACTCAATAACAACTACAACGACATAAGGACATCAGTCAAAACCCCAGCAGAAAACGCAACAACATCCACAACAAGCCAGGAAAATATACGTACTCAATAACAACTTGTCATTGGAATCGCTCTATAGTGAAGTAATATATATTAAAGGAAGGGAAAATGCATCTTCTTCGAGTAGGTCTGCAGCAAGGAGGCATTCGCACATGTGCTAGAGGCGCCTGTTCTCATGATTGTTCTAGAATCGTCAGGTGGGATATGGAACTCAACGGGCGCTGACACGACGGTAGAAATGCCGCGTATTATGAGGCAACATTTTGTTGAGATCCTTCTAAAAGTTTCCCGTTGGCTCGGGAGTCTGTGACGTTCGCTGGTAAGCCCCGCCCCCAGATCGCCGTATATATATATGCCCTGAGGAAGTAGGAGAGATCAGATCATCAGTGAGAGATCATCAGAGAAAGATAAGAGAAGAAGGAACAGACGAAGGATAAGAGAGGAAGAAGGCGCTCGAGAGAGTGGGATCGGATTCAAGTCAAGTCGTCCAGTCAGAGAGAGAGCGACAGAGATATTTCGACATTGAGCAAGCCTTCAGAGAAGAAACGTTCTACACGGTGGTTTTGAGGAGTAACCTGTCCTTTGAGTATCAAGAATAGACATTGTTTTCTGCAGTACGGAGTCAAGAAGACGTCTAAAGTTATTCAGCTCTCCTTTGCGAAGCCATCACTTCGAGCATTGATTTTCGACAGCTGAAAAACTGGCTAGCAAGTATTTCATTAGGGCACCGTTTCCCCAGTTCATATACTGTAAGATTTGATTTTTGTTATGTAAATAGGAGAAACCATTCTGCATTCCTCTTTGTTAGTAAGCTTGTAAATAAACTTCTGTTCTGTTTGTGTTTCTTTCTATATTCGTATCCCCAGTTTCAGCTGTTGGTGTTGAATTCTTTTTGTTTATTATAATTAAGAACCTGTAGTGGACCTCGGGTGTCCGTGACATTATTGGCGACCTTTGGCCAGGATATTCGGCACCATAACAGATTGAAACAGGGAGAATATAGAAAGAACCAGAATGCGTGAGATGGTGAAAGTGTTAGGCATTAAACTCGTAACTTCCACACCTTATCATCCAGAATCACAAGGCATTGTGGAGCGGTTTCACCAAACGTTAAAAAGTTGTTTATGAAAACTGTGTAGTAACTTTGAATATGACTGGGAAGAAAATTTACCTTTTGTTCTGTTAGCTTTAAGGTTGGCACCGAACGACACTACAGGATTTAGTCCTTTCGAGCTGGTTTTCGGTCACACCGCTAAAGGTCCTTTGGAAATGTTGAAATGTAATTTAATGCTTAAAGAAGGTAGTGAGGACTACATAACTAATCTAGAGTATTATAAAAACGATTTAAGAGATGCTTGGTAACTAGCGAAGCAGAACGAGAGTGGAATTCAAGGGGAGACTAAACAGAAACATGATCTTAGAGCAAAAGAAAGAAGTTTCTGTGTGGAAGATAAAGTTTTAGTACTAGTCCAGAAAGAAGGTCCCTCTCTATCTTATAAATTCGAAGGTCCTTTTTCAATTTTGGAAAAGAGGGGAAACCTAAATTATCTAATAGATATGGGTAAGCATGAAGCAAAGTGGCTGCATGAAAAATTGCTCAAGAAATATAACGAACGCCCCGTGCCTGTAGTAACGGTGTCTCAGAAAGAAATTAGTTTTGAGAAAAACTCCGAGGTGTTTAAGAATTTCGAAGTTTTTAATCAGGGTTTAGAAAAGGAAAATTTTTTTTCTTTAAGTTTTTATTCAATAAATTATTTACAAAACATTACAATAAATCCAGAACTACATATATTTCCATCTAAAATACATTGCATTTAATGTTGCAAAAATTCTTTGTGAAATATTTTAACAATTTCTCTTTCAAAATGGCCTTGATATCTCTCTGGTTTTTTATAATCGAAGCTTTTATTCTATTTATAATCAAACGTTCAGGCACATTCTTGTCTTTGAACAACCATATATTTACAATATAACTTGACAAAATTAAAGTTGCAGTGTTCCTTTGTTTCCTCGATGACTCTGGGAAATCAAAATACATAATTCTAATGAAATTCCAGTGAACAAAATTACAAAATAGCTTCAAAACTCCTTTTAACCATATTATTACATTTGCAATTCTCTTGCAGAAATATACCATATGAATATTTGATTCCTCGGCATCACAAAACTGGCAATGAGAATCTTGAATTATTTTCATTTCTTTTAACCTTTTTTTATTGGGTAATATTTCGTGAATATATTCATGTATTATTTCCCTATCAGCAGCAGAAAGAAATTTCATGTTGATGTTTTCCCAAATCAGAGGCCAATTATAAAGGGAGTATCTACTGTCAACAGTTGGCTGTACATTTGGCAATAAGTTCACATATATAGTTCTCGATTTAAGAAAAGGAAAATTCTGAACTGCTTTACATTTCCTAACTGTTACCAAGACCTCAGAATACATAGGTGCCATTACACATAAATTGTCTCTTTGTGTTGAATTTCCGGTAAACAAGCCCTTCATATGTGAAGTGTTATAATAATTTGACATAAAATTGTATTTCTCATCACAGTGTAACTTTAAGAAAGAGGCAGCTAGAATACTTTGTGTCTTCCATAAAAGACTTACCATTCCTGTCCCTCTTTCAATCTTTGACTTTGTTAAAGTGTCTCTTTTGATGAATTCACATTTTTTCCCCCAAATGTAAAAGAAAATTTCTTTACTTATTAGTTTGGCATATTTGACAGGCAAAGGGTAAATATGGGAAACATACCATGTCTTTGAAAAAATCAAGGTATTGACAATAACAGCTTTTTGATGAAATGTAAGTCTTCTGTTGTGAAAGCTCGCCAAAGTATTCTTAATTTTACATAATATATTTGTCCACGAAGAATTAACAGCCATTTCGTAATTATCAGAAAATAGATTCCCAAAGTTGTAAAAGAACCTGTATATCCTTGAAGCCATGATAAGGCCAAACAGACCTATCACCCCATGGGCCTAATCCAAATATTTTCGTCTAATTCTTATTTAGCATGCAACCCGAGGCTGCTGCAGATTTAGACACTAATGTGCTAATCTCCAAAATTCCCTTGTCACTGGCAACGCAAATATTTGTATCATCGGCAAACCCAAGAATTTTAAGGTGGTTATCATTTGGTAAAGGCAAGTGTTCAATACAACTATTTCTTTTTATAGCAAGATACAGAGGTTCCTGGAAAACAGCATAAAGGAACATAGAAAGAGGGCACCCTTGTCGGACTACCCTCTCCACACTAAAGTATTTACCAATGTTACCATTAACAATGCAACAACTTCCAATATTCGTGTACAATATCTTAATGCAGGAAATCAGTTCGTCACAAAAACCTAGTCTTTCAAGAATCCGAAGTACAAAATTATTATCAACACGGTCAAATGCTTTCAACCAATCAAGATTTAAAATAGCACCTTGAACTCTTTTCTCACTACAATAATACACAATATCTCTAATTAAAGTATTCTATGTATTTATGGATCTTCCAGGCACACAAAAATTGTTCGGGACTGATAAGGTTAAAGATAACTGTTTGCATTCTTTTCGCCATAATCTTAGCAAGTATCTTATAGTCACAGCACAACAATGAAATTGGTCTCCAGTTAGCCAAATCGAAGTTTTTAATCAGGGTTTAGAAAAGGAAAAATTGAGGGAAATACGTAATGTTTTAGTGAATTATCCTGAAACTGTTAGTGACAAATTAGGCCTAAACAATGTTTTAGAACATGATATTAAGTTGCAGGACACGAAACCCATTAGGCAAAGTCCATATCGTCTGAGTCCAGAAAAGGCAGAATCTGTGAGGAAGGAAATTAGTTACCTGCTAGATAATGATTTGATAGTACCTAGCGAGAGTGAATGGAGTTCCCCGGTAGTTCTGGTGAAAATGGAAGATGGATCAGGTAGATTGTGCATTTATTAGGGCTTGTGCCTTGTATGATAAGGCGCCCTATGAGGTAATGTTAGACTAGCGATAATCTATACGCTAAGTCGGTTGGTATTGCACTTCCATCTTCAATGGAGTGTCTGGGGTTTTGTAGATCACTTACGAAGTCGGTATTATCTTTACGACGATGTGTTAAACTCATGGTTCGGTGAGGTTCTTGTATAAAACACAAGGTATAAAAATAGTATATTCTTCTGAAGTTTTACATGATGAAGATCAGGTATGATCGTACAAGTCTTCTATGACGATAGCTTGATCGCTTCTGCCAATGATGATGGCTAATCCTATTCCTCTACATGATAAAGCTTAGGTAAAGAGGTACAGGTCTTCTAATGACGATAGCTAACTCTCTTCTGCCTGTCTACCATCTCTGTTACAAGTTATGAAGGAACAGACAGTAGTTCGAACATATGAACATACTATCAGATGACATAGTTACATACGAACACACAATCAAATGAGACACGCTACAGATCACGTAGGCGGTAGTTGTCTCAAGCAGGGAGCTTGGACTAATGTTTATAAACAATTGAATGACTACAGGTGACGGCATGTTATCTTAGCCTACTTTTATTATGTATACGTCATCTTTAGCGTCTCTAGTCTGATCACATTCCTGCAAGCAATCTGGTTGACCTCTTTAGTTTTAGACTTTTATATATATGGACTAACATTCCATATTTTTATTATGTAAACACTTACATTAGCTCGGTCAGCTACCAAAACCAACCACTGAATATTACTCAAACTTGACTTGCATTTGACTTATAGGAGTGTGATACAGACACTATGTGAATATATGTATATATAAGTAAATAAAAATTCATGGTATACATGAATTGATTCAAGTAGTAAAATATAAAACAATGATATTGGTAAATAATAGTGATCACAGATATATATAAATGATACAGTTTTCACTTCATCTCTTTAAGATACTTATGCTACAGAAATACTAATGTACTCAGATAATTGCATTAGAATGAAGATTAACATGATAAAAATCATATTTTAACTGATAAAAAATATCATATATGAATTGATAAAATTATTAATGTTTATGCTGATTGATTCGTTGATTTTTATGCTAACTGTTATATATCTGATTCATTAATCATATACTAACTCATAAATAACTGCAGATAATGGTAAGATATAAGGTAACAGATTGATTATAGGCTACCTGATTTGTTTATACATATGTATATGGATTCATAAAATTATGATTAATATATGTGCACTTTAAATAGATTCCTATTGCGTACACGCAAAGATATATTTAGATTCTGTTATTTATGATCATTATATAAGAGATTCCTATTGCGTACACGCAAAGATATATTTCGATTCTGTTATTTATGATCAATTATATATAGATTCCTAGTGCGTACACGCAAAAAATATATTTCGTTTCTGTTAATATGATCATTTATATATATATTCCTAGTGCGTACACGCAAAAATATATTTCGATTATGTTATTTATGATCATTTATATATATAGGATACATGACCGAGGTTATACTACTTCACATTTAACTAGCTTTCGAACAACTTTTCGTCCATTACACAGTTCCAGACAACCACCTATAGCCACAGAAACGGCCTTTTTCAATGGTTAAAACAAGGGGAAAATTTGCCTGGGCGGGTCCAACGTTCTATTTTTGCGCTCATACTTATTCTCTGCATCCTAAGCTACACGATTACGTTCGCGATGAATAAAAAAAAACATCCCAGCACGAGTCCTTCGCCAGCAAAGTAGAGTTGAATATCCTTCGGGTCGTAATTGTCGGAAGTATGTCCCATTCGTAGTCGATTCCGACAGTAGCCGGAGCATTCCGCATTAAAACGAGATTAACGACGAGATACGGTGTCGGTCGAAGAAGTCCATGAAATTCCTTTCACATTGTAGGCGGTTGTTACTTGACTGTAGTCGTCCGCTGCGACGAACGATTTTTTGAAGTTGCGATGTGAAACTCTCGTACTGCAGGATACTGTAACCAGGTTCCATTAATCAGCCTGCAAGTGAAATTATACTTGTCACAAGGGCAAAGTAAATTCAGACGACATCCAAATACAGGGGAGGGGAGAGAGCCATTTAGACCAGACTTAACCCACATGAATTCGCTGATATTTCGGAATTCAAAAGAGTCCGCTGTACAAACTTTTTTATCCATGGCATTAACAATGAGTGAACCTATCCAGGTCTATGATGACTTGTAAAAATATCCATAATTATAAAAAATAAATAGATATCAATACGAATCTCAAAGAAAATTCGATATTATTCTGGTAGTAAGTTACTAGACAAAGAAGTGGAAAAACACCGGAGCTAATTGTAAGATTGCCAGGCAACATAAGAGTCAAAGAGAAGATTAATCATGATTCTATGTGCCCTAACAAAGTTTCATATTCAATTTCTCGTGCGCATCCTCTGAGGTTAACTTTTAAAACATTATTAATAGGTAGGAGATGCAACGAAAAACCCACTATGTAACTAATTTCTATATAAACTTTGGGTTTTTCAAGAAAATGTGACATTTTCCCATGAATGTTTTTACTTGAATTGTAATAGGCTAATGTTGCAAGTAAAATATTTCATATATACATATCTTGATACTTCTAAATGTCTATGAGGTTCAGAAAAAAAAATTAATTCATTTTGTTGTTATAGAAATTCTATTTTGCTTATATTGTTCATTAATTTTAAAATGATTACAAGTCCTTAACTAATTGCATTACACACACGGATAAGAATATGTTATGTGCCTGCATGTGACCTATGAACCACATGTGAAGTTCATGAACTAAGCATTCCTTTCTCCAGTCAATCTGCTTTTGCAAGCATGAGACGACACACAGATGAAGCCTATGTAAGCAGATTATTGAGGTTAAAAGGAACAAATGCTGATACGGCAATGATGACGTCGTCACTTGGCAGGAGATTGCTCTCAGCCAGCTAAGAGTTACGTTACTTGCTGTAAGAGATACGACTTTAGTATTTTCAAATGATATTTTAGTGTTTTAATTCTCCACCCGCATGAGAAGAATGTCTGAAAAAAAAAAACAACAGTACCAAAATTGAACAATATATTAGTTTCATGTTGGCATTAATGTTAAATAAATATTCCTTATTCAAACTATATGAAAAAGGTTCCATACAAATTCTATATATATTATTAGCCCTGTATAAGATTCATATAGGATTATTTCATGATAACATTTTCACTTCTAGACTTCCTGACTTTAAAATCTCTTTTCTTTTATTTTATTTATTTATTTATTATTATTTAGTTTATTTATTTATTTATTTATTTAATTTTCATTGACTACGAATATAAAATCACCGGGACAGACAATATGTCAGTAGATTTTGGATATGTGTTTGAACTTTTAGCTTATTTGTCATTACTAAAGCGTTAAGTTAGAGTTCAAATCTTTACGCATATATATTTGGATATTTAATTATCTATGGTTACGTTTTGCTTATTGATTTTATCGTGATTCCTTTTTTTTATTATAATTTGTAACCCTTCCGACTTCTTACGGAGTGTATTATATTGACTCCACTTGTATCCATATTTATTTTATTTATATTTATTTATTTATTTAAATTTTTTTATATATATTTGATAAATTAATGGTTGGCTTGAATATGTGGAAAAGTGTTCTAGCGGCGTACCGTATAAGGCTACTTGCGGCATCAATTCTATAGATACAAGATATAAATGATAAAGGTATTTAAAACCGCGAGAACCGCTATAATCCGGTCGGATCCAATATCACGAGTTGTAACTCGTAAGACATTGACACTTCCTATTTAATTATCCGTTATTCTACCAAACCGATTGACTCTGGGTGATCAAATATATTATTGGTTTTCTTAATGGAAAGGAATTCACACAACGTGTTAAGGAGATTATTATTGATTTACACCACCCGAGTCACAGATTATTATGTGTTGAATTCCATATTTACTGATTTAGCACTCATAAATATTCCTAACGCACTCAATTTCGGTGTTTGTTTTTAGTGCTATTAATTCTATATAACGTGTCAAGGAACTATTAACACTAAGAAGTGTTTATTCCCTCTGTCAGACTCGTAATCTGTTAATAAATTTCTACGTATATTCTTTCAAGGATTGATTTGGCACAGGATAGGCTCCTAAACTGACAGGTGTCTTAGTGTATCCCTTGTTTTCATGACACGTGTTACAATTAGTTATGTGCTTTTTATATCTGTAAGCATTGTAGGCCAGAAAACAGTGATTTGGCTTTCTGTGAAAAAGGAGGGAACCCTGGATGACGGAATGCAACCAGTTTATGACGATTGGTATGAAAGAGATTATTATTACTACCTGGTCGTTAGTCATCTGCTGTGTTCTTCGGGTTTTCCTCGTCACAGACCTACATATAATATTACACTTGATTACATTATTCTGATACACATACTTTAAATGTACTTTTGCTTTAGGGTTTCTGCTCAAAAGTGTTTATTGTTTTTGCTTAGCCACTGACCCTGTTTCCGTTTCGAAGTGTTTATTGTTTGGTGTTTATTGCTGCTGACACTTGCTTTGTTCAGTTTGTAACAGTTCTGCGCTCCGACCCAGATATTCAATGCTCGCGATCTCTTGGGTTAAGGAATTTTCTTGTTTAGATACGGTTTTAACAATAGGTACGGATGTTTCTATATCTTTTAGTCTAATTAATGGTTCTTTGCTGTATGGTGCGGGATTGCGGGATAATGCGTCAGCTATAATTATTGCTTTCCCAGGTAGATATCTTATCTTGGCTCCAAAGAACCTGAATGATCATTGTCACCGAGTTCCTTTTGGACTGTGATTAAAGCCTTTGAAAAACTCGGTAAAGGACTCATGTTCAGTAAGGCTTCTCAGGATAGCCATAGATTATGAACTTAAAATGTACTAGTGAGTTAAAGATACCTAGCCCTTCCTTGCCTATTACTGCATATTTACTTTCAGAGGGCTTTAGTTTACGTGAATAAAAAGCTATAGGAAAGAACTGTTTATCATATTACTGAAGTAGTACCCTCTTACCCCTTGGTCTGAGGCGTCTGTTGCAATAAAAAAAAATTCCTTATTTAAATCAGGGATTTTTAAGTTAGGTAAGCTGCATTATTCCGCTTTTAAGATATCGAACGCCTGTTGATGCTTTTTAGACCATAATCAATCTACGCTCTTCTTCGTAAGATCTGTTAAAGGAGCTGTCATGATTGAAGAGTTACATATTTACATACGATTGTAATACCCACTAAAGCGCAAAAGTGCTGTATCCCCCTTTTACGTTAATAAGTACCGTAAAGTTATGAATAGCCGACACCTTACCATGGACTACTTTTAAGACCTTGACCAGACACATAAAACCTAGATAAACATGTTCGGTTTTTTAAAAACTCACATTTAGATATTTTACTCTGAGATTATTTGTCTTTGTATCTGTAGCACCTGCTCTACTTTATGTGAATGTACTTCTAAGGTATTAGAAAAGATTACAAGATCATCCATATAGGCATGTAGGGTATCCCCTAAAAATCTCCAAACACTATATTGTAATTGGGGTGCAACGTAAGCCGGAGGCATACGTAAAAATTGATAATGTCCCCTGAGTGTGCTGAAAAAAAACGGTGTATGAGGTACAATCACTTAGGTAATGGTATCAGGTAAAAGCCTTTAAGTAAGTCCAAGTTGGTGAAAAAAAATTTATTCTAACCTAACAGAGATAAGATGTCGTCGGTACATCGCACTGGAAACTATCGGAAGTCGTTTCCTTGTTTAAGCGACAGAAATCTACGCAGATACGCCAAGTCCGATCTTTTATGGCATGACGTTTGAGGGAAAATTATATGGCTTATTTGATTTCCTAATGACTCCTATTACTAACATATTTCAACTTCGTCATTTATCTCTATTTTGAAATTTCATTGGGGTTCTACACGAAGGTACGTATATAGCTTTATGTTTGTCCTTAGACCGTATTTTGTTTTCAATGACATCCGTTTTTCTCCCAGAGATCACTCGCTAGTGGAGAAACTTCCTGGTATTCAGGTAGAAGATAAAAAAAATTCTGCTGAATCACCTCTGCTTGAATGACTTTACGGATATTACTTTAGATAGATTATCAGAGAGATTCATCCACGACTGGTTGGGCGTGATTAAAAACTAGCAACAATAAAAAATGCGATATTTATAACTTCCGTATCCACGATATGTATACTTTTAGGGCTTTGTTCGCGGAAATCGTTATATTTCAGAGTGTCGGGAAGGATTAAAAATTTCATTTCCCAGCAAAGTCTTTTTACACGCACTAAGACATTCGAGGGTGCATGCTTCTCGAGATTTTTGCGTGCAAAGTACGACTGCGGTTGTGGGAGAATTTCTGTTGGGTCATTTCAACAATGTTACGATTTATGAGACAAATGTATAGTTCCTTTATATAAGTTATTATTTGATTAACTGTCTCATTTTTTGTTCAAACGGATTTTAATATGTTTGAAGGTTTATAGGATTTTCCTTTGATAAACACGCCTTATTTTGCAGGATGTAAGATAATATTTTGTATACCCCTAGATGAATCTTACAATTACACTAGATACAGATCAATGTTTTTTATAACTATAGAGGTATCTGTAAACGCTCGCTTATCCGGACTTCTCATTAGGGAAGTTCGAACAACAGACGGTGAGTCCGTAAATACTGGTAATTAATTGTACTAAAGGAATAAATAAGATATTCTAATTTTTACGGCGCGATACAGGTTGGGACTTTAATCCCCACCAGTATTATTTATTTAAACTTAAATGTTATTAAAATTAAAACAACGCAAAACCTGCTCTGATTACTTTATACGGTCGTGTGTTTCATAGGAAAAATCCTTTTTAATTCAAAAAGAGATATTGGCATGTAATGTATGAACCAACATCGCTTTTCCCCACTCTGCTAGAGTCGCTTATTGTGTGGAATTTGCTTCGCTTTGAAAACTCGGCAGATTTAACTAACCTTGACCGCTTGACTAGGTGACACAGTCACCGGGTTTGCTTGTTAGATTCTGAACGGGCTACTGTTTCTATTTCTTTTTGTAATAATTAGGATCCTTCTCTTTATTACCATCGGCAACGTATTGTGTGTTTTTAGCATTATGTGCTGGTTACGTATAAAGCAATGAATGACGAACTATTAGGAACTGAGCGATTACTAATAAGACAAGTTATCACTACTGCATTCAATATTAACTGTTTGTACTTCATTCTTTGCTAAAAATTTGAAATAGTGAGGGATCCTGGTCAGCGCATTTAGCCTGATGAAAGTTTTTTACAGACATGTTATTCCTTGCAATCCAGCCATATTTTTAAAGTTAAGTTGAGTCATTGAGGTTCGATATTTTATATAACTCAAAAAACTCAAGGCTAAAACTGCGATCGGGACTTTGCAAAGGAGGCATTTATTGTCATGACCCGAAATAGTGTTACCTCTAATTTATATAGATTTGTACGGGTGTTCCACTTGTTTTTGTGTGTTTCTAATCACTACGGTGCTTAACGACCCTATCCATGCATCTGTATAAATACAGACGTCCACTGCGTAAACGCATATTCACTGTTTAATATGATTTGTAACGTAAGGGATTAATAATCACCCAAAATGATAAAATTAACATAGTATATGATTATGATATTTCAGTAGAACTTCTGGAAACAGACACTCAAAGATAAAAACTCGCAGTAGCGAAATCTCAATGATATAGATAATTTCTGTAAAAAGTAAGATTAAGAATGTCTCGTAACTTCAGCCACAGGAATAACGAAATTCGACCTGCAAAGGAAACACTCAAAGTTACTCCAAATGAATAAAAATTGTACTTAGCTTGCTTTTGTGGGAAGTCACGGTGTTCCGATAACGACACACGGCCTTGGTCCTCCTTCTCTATTTAGCGGATGACCTGGTTTGGCTTCAGTTTCCCCCGTGCGCGTTGTTTCGATGATTCGAGCCCTTGAAAGATCCGATGCTGCAGACGCGTTCGGTTTTGTTTCTTGGAGTGCCGGAAACGCTCACTAACGATGTTTTCTTGAATGATTCTAATGAGAGACGAAGCTTGCGTTGTCGTATGAAAAAGACACGTCGGTTTTGTTTCTTGAAGTTATTCACTAAACAATGATACTAAGTTGCTTGAAGAATCTGTTGCTTTCGTCGTCGTTGAAGAGTTCTTATTGTTTTCTGAAGTCGCTCACTAACGATGATACTATGTTGCTTGAAGAATCTGCTGCTTCCGTCGTCGTTGACTTCTTATGATACATGATTTATTATTCTGGTTTTTTCTTCGTAGGACGTTGTAGAGTTCTTCTGGTCCGCTGGCCACCAATATTAGGGCTTGTGCCTTGTATGATAAGGCGCCCTATGAGGTAATGTTAGACTAGCGATAATCTATACGCTAAGTCGGTTGGTATTGCACTTCCATCTTCAATGGAGTGTCTGGGGTTTTGTAGATCACTTACGAAGTCGGTATTATCTTTACGACGATGTGTTAAACTCATGGTTCGGTGAGGTTCTTGTATAAAACACAAGGTATAAAAATAGTATATTCTTCTGAAGTTTTACATGATGAAGATCAGGTATGATCGTACAAGTCTTCTATGACGATAGCTTGATCGCTTCTGCCAATGATGATGGCTAATCCTATTCCTCTACATGATAAAGCTTAGGTAAAGAGGTACAGGTCTTCTAATGACGATAGCTAACTCTCTTCTGCCTGTCTACCATCTCTGTTACAAGTTATGAAGGAACAGACAGTAGTTCGAACATATGAACATACTATCAGATGACATAGTTACATACGAACACACAATCAAATGAGACACGCTACAGATCACGTAGGCGGTAGTTGTCTCAAGCAGGGAGCTTGGACTAATGTTTATAAACAATTGAATGACTACAGGTGACGGCATGTTATCTTAGCCTACTTTTATTGTATACGTCATCTTTAGCGTCTCTAGTCTGATCACATTCCTGCAAGCAATCTGGTTGACCTCTTTAGTTTTAGACTTTTATATATATGGACTAACATTCCATATTTTTATTATGTAAACACTTACACATTGATTTCCGGAAGCTAAACAGTGTAACTAAGCAAAGTAATTTTCCCTTGCCCAGGATTGATGATTGCTTAGATAGAATCGGAAATTCCAAATTCATCTCAAAGCTTAATTTGGCTAAAGGTTATTGGCAAGTACCTTTAAGTGAAGGAGCCCGGAAAATATCCGCCTTCATAACGCCATTTGGTAGTTTCGAGCCCAAAGTTATGGCTGTTGGCTTGAAGAACGCAGCCAGTACCTTCCAAAGGTTAAAGAATAAAGTTTTAAATGGCATCAACAACTGTGTCGTGTAATTAGATGATCTTGTGATATTTTCAGAGACTTGGGAAGATCATGTAAGGACTTTAGCTAGAGTCTTGGAAGCCCTTACCAAAGCGAATCTCGTTCTTAATCTAAGGAAATGCGAATTTGGGAAAGCCTCTATTACTTATCTAGGACATAAAGTAGGTCTTGGTAAAATCTGTCCAAAGGATCTGAACATAGAAACTATCGTGAATTTCCCAATCCCAACAACTAAAAAACAGGCCCTGAGATTTCTCGGAATGGTTTCGTATTTCCGTAGATTTGTGCCAAATTTCTCAGATATAAGCGCTCCCAAAACTAATCTGTTTAAGAAAGGACGCAGATTTGTATTTGATGTTGCGTGTGTGGAAGCTTTCAACAAGTTAAAGGCTATAATGATTCACAAGCCAGTTCTATTATTACCTGATTTTGGTAAGGAATTTAATTTAGTGATCGATGCCAGTGATATTGGCGTAGGAGGGGTTTTGTTACAAGAAGTGAATGGAATGAAACTCCCAGTTGCCTATTATTCAAAGAAACTGAATAAAGCGCAACAGAACTATTGCACTAATGAAAAGGAATGGTTTGGTTTAGTTACAGCCTTGCAACACTTTGAGACTTACGCACGTAGTAGTTCTGTTTTAACTGTGTATACTGATCATAATCCGTCAGTTTATTTGGAGAGGTTTAAGAATAAAAATATGGAGAGGTTTAAGAATAAGAATAAACGGCTAATGCGTTGGAGTTTAGAATTAAAAGACTATAACCTGAAGATAGTCCATATAAGGGGAAAGGATAATGTTATAGATGATAGCCTCTCTAGAGATTTTTCAGAAAGAGTAGCCTGATAACTGTTTTCCTTTTTGGCACGAGTGGGTGAGTGAAAGGAGAAGTGTGCGTGTTTAACTGGATTAAAGCTTTATGCAGAATTGTTCCCCTGCTGTTTGATTCTTGTTTCTTTAAAAAAAAAAATAATCAAATCAGTTGATTTCATTTTTTTTTCTTTAGGGGGAACATGTCATTGGAATCGCTCTATAGTGAAGTAATATATATCAAAGGAAAGGAAAATGCATCTTCTTCAAGTAAATCTGCAGCAAGGAGGCATTCGCGCACGTGTTGGAGGCGCCTGCTCTCATGATTGTTCTAGAATCGCCAGGTGGGATATGGAACTCAACAGGCGCCGACGTGTCGGTAGAAACGCCGCGTATTATTAGGCAACATTTCGTCGAGATCCTTCTAAAAGGTTCCCGTCGGCTCGGGAGTCTGTGACGTTGCTGGTAAGCCCCGCTCCCAGATCGCCGTATATATATGTGCCCTGAGGAAGTAGGAGAGATCAGATCATCAGTGAGAGATCATCAGAGAGAGATAAGAGAACAAGGAACAGACGAAGGATAAGAGAGGAAGAAGGCGCTCGAGAGAGTGAGATTGGATTCGAGTCAAGTCATCCAGTCAGAGAGAGAGCGACAGAGATATTTCGACATTGAGCAAGCCTTCAGAGAAGAAACGTCCTACAAGGTGGTTTTGAGGAGTAACCTGCCCTTTGAGTATCAAGAATAGACATTGTTTTCTGCAGTACGGAGTCAAGAAGACGTCTAAAGTTATACAGCTCTCCTTTGCGAAGCCGTCACTTCGAGCATTGATTTTCGACAGCTGAAAAACTGGCCAGCAAGTATTTCATTAGGGCACCGTTTCCCCAGTTCATATACTGTAAGATTTTATTTTTGTTATGTAAATAGGAGAAACCATTCTGCATTTATCTTTGTTAGTAAGCTTGTAAATAAACTTCTGTTCTGTTTGTGTTTCTATATTCGTATCCCCAGTTTCAACTGTTGGTGTTGAATTCTTTTTGTTTATAATATTAAGAACCTGTAGCGGACCTCGGGTGTCCGTGACACAACTACAACTATACTAGAACATCAGTTACAACCCCAACTGAAAAGGCAAGAACATCCACAACAAGCCAGCAAATATACCTACTCGATAACAACTACAGAGACATAAGAATATCAGTTACAACCCCAACAGAAAAGGCAACAACATCCACAACAAGCTAGCAAATGTGCGTATCAATAACAACAGCGACATAAGATCAGTCACAACCCCGACTTAAAAGGCAACAACATCCACAACAAGCCAGCATATATACGTACTCAATAACAACTACAGCGACATAAGAACGTCAGTCACAACCCCAACAACATCCACAACAAGCCAAAGCACCAGGAGACCGCCAGTGACACTAAGAAATGAACGTGTAAGATTTAAGTCGCGAATCCTGCGATAAATCTTCGACTAATCCATCCGAGGGTCGTCAGTCCTGGTCACTCACTATACCTACCAGGTGAGGTCTCAAGCTAATTGCGTATTCGCGGCGAGAGCTCGGCGGTAGCTGGAGTTAATTCATCATCTGACATTTATCTCGGGTCTGTTTTGACCGCTAAGGATGATGATGCTTCCAGTCTGCGACTGCGCATCTCGGAGAGAAACAGAATAAAATACAAAAAGATGCTGTCAAAAACATCAAGCATTTTGGACGCCAGTTCGTTTACTCAAATAACTAGTCACGCCATGATCAGATTCATAGATTAAACTAAGGTTATTATGGCATATTATGTCACAGTTCTAAAGCGATTATGCATATCAGTTTCGTAATACCCTTTCTTTGTTTTGCCTTAGAAAATAAGCTCTCGAATTTACGAATGACATGAGAATGAAAGATGAAGGTGCCTTTAAAATTCCGCTGTAAAGATAAATTAAGAAGTGTTTGGGAATTCATTACCTGTGTCGCAGTTGTTTTTGTTAACAGCTGCAAGTTTCTATTTTATCTTTCATTCTTTTATTTTCGCTTGCTATCAAATATTGTCTCTGCCTATTATAAGTTCTGAAATGGTTCGCGAGATAACATGGAATTAAAAAGGTATGGTATAAGTTTTACTTCGAGAAATTGGTTTACAAACTATTCAAAAATACTCTGGAATCAGAGAGATCATTCCTTTGCATTTTGCAAAATATAATAGCACACTGCAAAGAAAATTGTGGCGTAATGTTGAAGAAGTGTCCTATATTTGCATGAAGTATTTCCTTTGTAAACTCAGAAAACCTGAATGATTCTGTGCGGTGTGGAATTTGATTTTTTTTTTATAATAGAGAACAAATGATCCCAGTTAATTAATTGAGCAATTCTTATGATTAGAATGTGAAAAAAGAACACAGGTGCTTTGTTATCATAATGATAATAAAGCACCGGCTTCCTTTGTCCTGTTCTAGAAATAAAACATTACTAGTTGATTAACTTTTCATATCCTTTACAGACATTTCTCTGAGTTCACGAAAAAATCGGCGATAGGGAATCACTTGCTTTCTTATTCTCGGTGAGAGAAAAGCAACGCCTTCTGGATGTCGAAGCCTCTTCGTAAATTTTCACTTAGCACCAAATCCAGCGGCAAATGATTCGAAAAACTGCCATACCCAAGAACCTTTGAACTTTGCGCGTTTGTTTACCAAGGCAACATAACCTACTGATTTTTTAACATGATATCACTGCCAGTATACTGGCAATGAGAAAAACGTGTTTAACGTTTCATTACATAATCTTGAGACGGATCCTACCTAGGCAGAAATCGCAGTTTGCGAAGAAGCTTGCTGCTTCTTGGAGCATCAGGACTATAGTAGATTCACATCAACCGTGCATCTGATGTCTAGACCAGTCCCTTACGACGCTCCTGATTGGCTGTTGATAAGCCAATCACAGGGCTGGAAACTCTCAGTTTCACTCGAGAGTTCACATAGGCAGGATGTAAGTTCCACCTCTACTGAGGGCTACGTCGTTCAAAAGCATCCCTCAGGAGAGGTGGAACATACATCCTGCCTATGTGAACTCTCTCTCTCTCGAGTGAGTTTCCAGCCCTGTGATTGGTTTATCAACAGCCAATCAGGAGCGTCTTAAGGGACGGGCCTAGACATCAGATGTACGGTTGATGTGAATCTACTATAGGAGTTTTGGAAATTGGTTAAGGACTCAAGACCTTGCGTTTACATATGAGAGCCCAATAAATTTAGCGCAAAACCATGGGTACAACAAAAATACCAAAGACCGTATTTTCTTTGGAGACGGTTATTGGCTCAAGGTCTAATCTGGGTACGCAAAATGCCTGCGTTTCTATGTAGATCATTAGTACATTTTCTTCTTCGCTTCCTACTCTCTCTCTCTCTCTCTCTCTCTCTCTCTCACCTGGCACCTTCCTTCACAGCTAGGCTGCCTGACCTTTTACCTTTTTTTTTTTTATTCTACGTCTTCTTAGAGTACTGTCAAAGATAACATTCCTTTATATATGAACTACAACCCTTTTTGGTTTGAGAATTCGTGATTCGCTCTTCCTGATGAAAAATGAGCGCTCACCTACTTTCATAGATATATATATCAGCAAAAGCCACAGGGAAAATTTTTAAAAAAGAAAAGACAGAGTGCCAAGTACTTTCGTGGCCCGAAGATGTGTTAAGTACACGAAAGTACTTGGCACTCTGTCTTTTCTTTTTTAAACATTTTCCCTGTGGCTTTTGCTGGTAAACAAAATCACGTGCTTACTTTTGTGATTTCATAGTATGTATATATATATATATATATATATATATTATATATATATATATATATATAATATACATATATCTTAGGTATAAGAGGCCTAGTAAAACACTCAGGTTTAAAGCTAAGGACTATATTTCAGTGGACTAACTTCCACCCTTATCATTACTTGATAAGGGTGGAAGTTAGTCCACCAAAATATAGTCCTTAGCTTTAAATCATAATGTTTTAACGGGCCTTTTATACTTGAGACGTATCCTGTTTTAACAGAAGAATTCATATATATATATATATATATATATATATATATATATATATATATATATATATATATATATATAATGAAGACTTCCATTCTTGCAAATTTATTACCGACGTTTCATGACACAGTCACATTTTCGAGACTAAAAAATAATAATAATAATAATAATAATAATAATAATAATAATAATAATAATAATAATAATAATAATAATAATAATAATAATAATTTGCTCTACAGATGGAATCGCGATTCTATCTATAGTGCAAAATATTTTATTTATATTTTTTTTAGCCTTGAGAATGCGTCTATGTGTCGTGAAATGTCGGCAATAATTGTTTGTATGGTGTTTTTACGTTGCATGGAACCAGTGGTTATTCAGCAACGGGACCAACGGCTTTACGTGACTTCCGAACCACGTCGAAAGTGAACTTCTACCACCAGAAATACGCATCACTAATACTTCAATGGAATGCCCGAGAATCGTACTCGCGGCCACCGAGGTGGCAGGTCAAGACCATACTGATCACGCCATTGAGGCCCCTTGTAAGATTGAGGTCCTTCGCTTCCATTGTTCCTTGAGGATGTGTCTGTTTGGCCGTGGGTTCTCCTATATATATTTATGTATATAAGTTCCTCGCTGGACGAGTGGTTTTTACGCTCAGCTGCCGAACTGGTGGTCCGAAGTTCGATTCCCGGCTCTGCCAACGCGGAATCTGAACAATTTATTTCTGGTGATAGACATTAATTTCTCGATATAGTGTGGTTCGGATCCCACAATAAGCTGTAGGTCCCGTTGCTAGGTAACCAATTGGTTCCTAGCCGCGTAAAAATATCTAATCCTTCGGGCCAGCCCTAGGAGAGCTGTTAATGAGCTCAGTGGTCTGGTAAAACTAAGATATACTTATGTATATAGCAAAGTTAAACACTGCATCCGTGTACTAGAATATTATGTCGTAGGAAGCCCACTAGAATTTGGAAAAAAAAATGAAAGTTTTATAAGTGAAACGATTGATTTTGACAGAAGAAAAACACAAAATCGTGACTCATTCAGGAAAGGTGATGAAAACAATGCCCTCTTTCAACAAAGTAAAAATCATATTGTTAACCTGGACAAAATGAAAAACATAAAGGCTGTTGTTAATAACACTGAAAAAAAGAAAACTTTTAGAATCTTTTTTAATCGAAAATGTTGACGCTATATGAGTAATTCTAAACTGGACCTTTTCTGTAATGCAATTATGACAAAGCATGCAGTTAGTGTAACTAAGTTGTTAAACAAGATTGGCAAACCACCGTAGGGCAGTTATTCTGATACAATCATATGCTTGTATGTTATTTCTTTTACCTTGACTATTTATGTATATCTATGTGGTTTCACACTCAACGTTCACACACACACACACACACCAACAGCCCACAAGGGCTATACAAATCTAGCCTTACGGTCTGGGCTTGAGCGTAGGTGAGTGCAACTCGTGTAGAATTTATACAGCCCGACAAAAGAGCACCTTGAAAACCCACGTGATAATTACCATCCAGTTCGAAGCGACAGCCAAAGATGCAACCAAGATATACATCTCTCAGCTCGGTCTTAATTACCTCATTCTGACTCGGGGGGAAAAAGAAGCGAGATGAGAGAGAGACAGAGAGAGAGAGAAGCAAAAGTGGGAAAACAAGAAGATGATAACCTGAGAAATCCGTAAGCCTGCATGCTCGGAGAGAGAGAGAGAGAGAGAGAGAGAGAGAGAGAGAGAGAGAGAGAGAGAGAGAGATGATTAAGCAAAAGTGGGAAAACACGACAATAATAACCAGAGAAATCCGTAAGCTTGCATGCTCGAGGAGAGAGAGAGAGAGAGAGAGAGAGAGAGAGAGAGAGAGAGAGAGAGAGTTAAGGAAAAGTGGGAATACAAGAAAATGATAGCCTGAGAAAGACGCGGGTAATTAAGGCCGGGAAAACATCACACCTGCGAATAAGCGCCGCTAATCGGAGATCACTATCTTTGGGGCCAAGTGGCATGAAATCTTTATAATTCAAACAGATCATGAAAGAGAGAGAGAGAGAGAGAGAGAGAGAGAGAGATGCTGAGGGATGAAGGTTGTAATCGCGCCGGGAATAACAATTTCCTCGCTGGTTGGGAGTGGTGCTGGAATGAGAACGAGTGTAGGGGTGGGAGGAGGCTTGAGGTAGGAAACTCTATGAAAGGGAAATGTTTTAGATTTTCCATAATTTGGATTTCTTTTTTTTTTTTTTTTTTTTTTTTGCAGTTTCCTATTTTTTCGGCAGTTTCTGATTTTTTTTGTTTTGATTTTAGGCAGTTTCTGATCGGTTTTTTGCAGTCTCTGATTTTTGTTTTTGTTTTTAGGCAGTTTCTGATCTTTTTTTGCAGTTGCTGATTTTTTTTAAGGCAGTTTCTGATCTTTTTTTTGGTAGTCTCTGATTTTTGTTTACAGTTTCTGATCTTTTTTTGGTAGTCTCTGATTTTGTTTACAGTTTCTTGATCATTTTTTGGTTTTTTTTTGGGAGTCTCTGATTTTGTTTATTTACAGTTTCTGATCTTTTTTTGGTAGTCTCTGAATTTTTTTTACCAGGTTTCATGATCTTTTTTTGTTGCAGTTTTCTGATCTTTTTTTTAGGTGTAGTCTCTCGATTTTTTTTTTACAGGTTATGATCTTTTTTGTTTTGCAGTTTCTGATCTTTAGTTTTTTGCAGTTTCTGATCTTTTTTGGTAGTCTCTGATTTTTTTTACAGTTTCTGATCTTTTTTTCTTTCTTTTTGGATAGTCTGATTTTTTTTTTACAGTTTCTGATCTGTGGTAGTCTCTGATTTTTTTTTTGAGTTTCTGATCTTATTTTGGTAGGTCTCTGATTTTTTTTCTTTTTACAGTTTCTGATCTTTTTTTGGTATGTCTCTAATTTTTTTTTTTTTTTTTTTTTTTACAGTTTCTGATCTTTTTTTTGCCGTTTCTGATTTTTTTTTGTTCAGTTTCTGATTTTTTTTTTTTTGTTGTTGAGGTAGTTTCTGATCTTTTTTTGGTAGTCTCTGATTTTTTTGTTGATGTTAGGCAGTTTCTGATCTTTTTTTGGTAGTCTCTGATTTTTTTTTGTTTTTAGAGTTTCTGATTTATTTTGGTATTCTCTGATTTTTGTTTGTTTGTAGGCAGTTTCTGATCTTTTTTTGGTAGTCTCTGATTTTTTTTTTTTTTTAGACAGTTTCTGATTTTTTTTGGTAGTCTCTGATTTTTTTTTTTTTTTTGTAGGCAGTTTCTGATCTATTTTTGGTAGTCTCTGATTTTTTTTTTTCGACAATTCTGATTTTTTTTGGTAGTCTCTGATTTTGTTGTTGTTGTTAGGCAGTTTCTGACCTTTTTTTGGTAGTCTCGATTTTTTTTGTTATAAGACAGTTTCTGATCTTTTTTGGCAGTCTCGATTGTTGTTGATAAGACAGTTTCTGACCTTTTTTTGGTAGTCTCGATTTTTGGTACAGGTTTGATCTTTTTTTGTAGTCTGATTTTTTTTTTACCAGTTTCTGATCTTTTTTTTGGCAGTCTCTGGTTTGTTGCGTTTTGTTTAGGCAGTTTCTGATTGTTTTTTAGTTTTTCGGCAGTTCTGATCTTTTTTGGTAGTCTCGATCTTTTTTTGCAGTTTCTGAGCTTTTTTTGGTAGGATCTGATCTTTTTTTGCAGTTTCTGATCTTTTTTTGGTAGTCTACTGATCCTTTTTGCAGTTTCTGATCTTTTTTGCAGTTCTGATCTTTTTTTGCAGTTTCTCGATTTTTTTTTTGCAGTTTGATCTTTTTTTGGCAGTCTCTGATTTTGTAGTTTGTTTTTAGGCGGTTTCTGATTTTTTTTAGTTTTTAGGCAGTTTCTGATCTTTTTCTGGTAGTCTTTGATATTTTTTTTACAGTTTCTGATCTTTTTTTGCAGTTTCTGATCTTTTTGCAGTTTCTGATCTTTTTTGCAGTTTCTGATTTTTTTTTGCAGTTTCTGATCTTTTTTTGCAGTTTCTGATCTTTTTTTGGCAGTCTCTGATTTTTTTGGTTTTGTTTTTAGGCAGTTTCTGATTTTTTTTTTAGTTTTTAGGCAGTTTCTGATCTTTTTTTTTTTTTTGGCAGTCTCTGGTTTTTTAGCAGTTTCTGATCTTTTTTTTTTTTGGAAGTTTCTGATTTTTTTTTAGTTTTAAGGCAGTTTCTGATCTTTGTTTGGCAGTCTCTGGTATATTTTTGTTTTTAGACAGTTTCTTATCTTCTTTTGGTAGTCTCTGATTTTTTTTACAGTTTCTGATCTTTTTTTGCAGTTTCTGATCTTTTTTTGCAGTTTCTGATCTTTTTTTGAAGTTTCTGATCTTTTTTTGGCAGTCTCTGATTTTTTTGGTTTTGTTTTTAGGCAGTTTCTGATTTCTTTTTTTTAGTTTTTAGGCAGTTTCTGATCTTTTTTTTGGCAGTTTCCGATTTTTTTTGGAAGGTTTTGATTTTTTTTGGAAGTTTCTGATTTTTTTATTTTGCAGTTTCTGATTTTATTTTTTTGGCCGTTTCTGATTTTTTTTTTGGTAGTTTCTGATTTTTTTTGGCAGTTTCTGATTCTGCCGAATCACAGGGATGGGTAATGGGTGACGGCGTTGGGAGGGTGGTGGGTAGGGGGTGAGTAACGGCGTAACGGCATCCCTTGAACAAGAAGATCCTGAATATTTTTTTTTCCAACGGTGGGGCTGCGGGAGGTCATTCTTCAACACCTACTGTCCCTCAGGGGAGGCGGATGAAGGCACTCCCTTATGAATTATATGCTATTAGGTCGTTACTATGACCCGGATAGCCACCATTTATCTTCTATGTACATGCATTTGCATAGTTGATAGTTTCTTCAAAAAGTATTATCTATTTCTTCGCTTAGCGAGCGTTCTGGAGACAAGTTCATTTTTCCCCCACATTTATTTTGGTTTCATTCTATTTGAAAAAAAAAATGTCTATTAGTGACCTTCTATTTGAAAAAAAATCAAAATGTCTACAAATGACCTTCTATTTGTTAAAAGACATTTGAAACAAAAAAAAAAATGTCTATTATGAAAAACCTCTATTTAAATGACCTTCTATTTGTTAAAAGACATCAACATGTCTATAAGTGACATTCTATTTGAAATAAAAAACATAAACATGTCTTTATTTTAGTGACTTATATGAAAAAAATTAGCATATCTTTATTTTAGTGACCTATATGAAAAAAAAAACAAAAACATTTAACATATCTTTCACTTTAGTGGAAATAGGTGACCTATATGGAAACACACATCAAAAATATCTTTATTTTTAGTGAACCTATATAAAAAAAAAAAAAAAATAAAAAAAAAAACATCAACATGTCCATAAGTGACCTTCTATATGAAACAAAACATCAACATGTCTATAAGTGACCTTCTATATGAAAAAACATCAATATGTCTATAATTGACCTTCTATAAGAAAAATGACATTAACATGTCTATAAGTGACCTTCTATATGAAAAAAATCAACATGTCTATAAGTATCCTTCTATATGAAAAAAACATCAACATGTCTATTGAAAAAAACATCAACAAGTCTATAAGTGACCTTCTATATGAAAAAACATCAGTATGTCAATAAGTGACCTTCTATATGAAAAAAAATCAACATGTCTATAAGTATCCTTCTATATGAAAAAAACATCAACATGTCTACAAGTGACCTTCTATATGAAAAAAAAACATCAACATGTCTACAAGTGACCTTCTATATGAAAAAAAATCAACATGTCTACAAGTGTACAACCTTCTATATGAAAAAACACATCAACATGTCTATATAAGTGACCTTCTATATAAAAAAATCAACATGTCTACAAGTGACCTTCTACATGAAAAAAAAAGAAAAAACATCAACATGTCTCAAGTGACCTTCTATATGCAAAAAAAAAAACATCAACATGTCTACAAGTGACCTTCTATATAAAAAAAAAAAAAAAAAACATCAACATGTCTACAAGTGACCTTCTATATGAAAAAAACATCAACATGTCTACAAGTGACCTTCTATATGAAAAAAAAAAAACATCAACATGTCTACAAGTGACCTTCTATGTAAAAAACATCAACTGTCTTACAAGTGACCCTTCTTAAATGAAAAACCTCAATTATGTCCTATAAGTGACCTTCTATATGAAAAAAACATCAACAAGTCTATAAGTGACCTTCTATATAAAAAAAAAACATCAACATGTCTACAAGTGACCTTCTATATGAAAAAAAAACATCAACATGTCTACAAGTGACCTTCTATATGAAAAAAAAACATCAACATGTCTACAAGTGACCTTCTATGTAAAAAACATCAACATGTCTACAAGTGACCTTCTAAATGAAAAAACATCAATATGTCTATAAGTGACCTTCTATATGAAAAAAACATCAACAAGTCTATAAGTGACCTTCTATATGAAAAAAAAACATCAACATGTCTACAAGTGACCTTCTATATGAAAAAAACATCAATATGTCTATAAGTGACCTTCTATATGAAAAAACATCAACATGTCTATATGTGACCTTCTATATGAAAAAAACATCAACATGTCTATATAAGTGACCTTCTAAATGAAAAAATCATCGACATGTCTACAAGTGACCTTCTATATGAAAAAAAAACATCAACATGTCTACAAGTGACCTTCTATATGAAAAAAAAAACATCAACATGTCTATAACTGACCTTCTATGCGAAAAACAACATCAACATGTCTTTAAGTGAACTTCTATATGAAAAAAAATCAACATGTCTATAAGCGACCTTCTATAAAAAAAACATCTCAACACACCTATATAAGTGTCCTTCTATTTGAAAAAATATCATGTCTATAAGTGACCTTCTATATGAAAAAAACATAAAAATATCTTTAATTTAGTGACCTATATGAAAAAACATCATGTCTTTATTTTAGTGACCTATATGTAAGAAACATCATGTCTATTTTAGTGACCTATATGAAAAAAACATTAACATGTCTATAAGTGACCTTCTATATGAAAAAACATATCATGTCTTTATTTTAGTGACCTATACGAAAAAAATCATCGTTATTTTAGTGACCTATACGAAAAAAAAATCATGTCTTTATTTTAGTGACCTATATGAAAAAAACATCAACATGTCTATAAGACACCTTCTACATAAAAATAAACATCAACATATCTGTAAGTGACCTTCTATATATAAAAAAAAAACATCAACATGTCTATAAGAATAATATATTTAAAAAGAGAAATAAAATTCAAACTGATTTCTCCAAGTTGAATTTACCACACTTGTTGTATTCAATCGCAAATTCATAGCCAGAAAAAAAAAATAAATAAATAAAAAAAATCCAAAGGCGAAACAGAATCCCCGATACCATCTGTCTTGGAGAGCGTCAACATCATCTGCAATTATTCCATACCTCATGCCAGTCTAACTACAGACCGTGGAGGGGCGAGGCAACGCCAAATGCTTTGAGCTGACCCTTTTTACAAATTGCCTCTGCGTCCTCTCTCTCTCTCTCTCTCTCTCTCTCTCTCTCTCTCTCTCTCTGGTATTACTCGCGTATAATTATGAATCTACGAACTCGTCCGTGGTCGGAGCTGGAGCGCTTCACGGGAACCCTTAGCTACAACGCCTGCTAATAACCGAGAGGCTGATTAGTTATAAATGTCTTCGCCGTGTTATTTATAAGGTAATATGAGGAACCGGGGGAAGGCCCGGACCGTCCGGCCCTCCTCCCCTCGCGAGACATTCGAACTTAAGACCCTGGCCTTCCGCCAGCTTGGCCTAGCTGTTATACCAAGCCCCCATCGGAGTGAGATCATGAACTCTTGCTGGGTTCGGTCTGTGACATCATGTTATTGCTCTGCTTCCTCTGGGGTTATCATCGGTTATTCAACTTTGTTTTTATCATTAGTTTTACATTCATCTCCTACGCGAATTCCTGGAGGTTAGCAGTATATTTACGTGATAATAATAATAATAATAATAATAATAATAATAATAATAATAATACCATGGCTGTATGGTGTTTTTACGTTGCATGGAACCACCAGTGATTATTCAGCAACGGGACCAACGGCTTTACGTGACTTCCGAACCACGTCGTAAGTGAACTTCTATCACCAGAAATACACATCTCTCACTCCTCAATGGAATGTTCGAGAATCGAACTCGCGGCCACCGAGGTGGCACGCCAACTTCATACCAACAACGCTACTGAGGCGCTTAATAATACCATGGGACACCAGAGTTGAAGAGAAAGAAAGGGGGAAAAATGGATAAGTAACAAGACCTGGAAACAGAAATGAGAAGGATATGGGATATGCCAGTGGAAATTGTATACCCATAATCATAGAACACTAGGAGGCACGATTCCAAGATTCCTGAAAAGGAATCTGGAAAAACTAGAGGCTGATGTAGCTCCAGGACTCGTGCAGAAGAGTGTGCTCCTAGAAACAGAAACAGCACACACATAGTAAGAAAAGTGATGGGCTCCTAAGGAGGCAGGATGCAACCCGGAACCCCACACTATAAGTACCACACAGTCGAATTGGAGGACTGTGAAACACCAAAAAAAAAAAGTAAATAAATAAATAAATATATAATAATAATAAAAGCAACAACAATAATAATAATAATAATAATAATAATAATAATAATAATAATAATAATAATAATAATAATAATAATAATACTCGTTGCCTGCCACAAGGCCCACCTTTAGTAAAATTGTCGAAAAATTATCGCAAACTTCTTGTATAATCCTGCTAACAAAGAGACAAACAGCAAACAAATAAAATTATATTTCATAGGCCCCTTTTAAGGGTTTTTAAAAGTTCTATTCATTCTAGCTCATACACTTTCGACGTCTTGCCAAATTGCCTATGAGGTCAATCAGCGCTGAAAGGGACTCTGAGAATAAAAGGTTTCAAAGGTATAACAGAAGGAAAACCTCGCAGTTGCACCATGAAACAATGTTTAGGAAAAGGTGGGAGGTAAGATGGAATAAAAAGAATATAAACGAAGGTATAGCAAAAGGAATGACAGGTCAGTGAAGTGATATTTCATATCAATTTGCTGAGGTTAAGTGACAGATCCACCTCTTAAGGTTATGAAGGTGACAAACAAGAGTCGGGAAAAAACAAATGAACGAGGAAATGAAACAGTTTCTCAGAACGTCCATAACATAAAAAAAAGGAGGTAAAAAAGAGAATTCGTCCAGAGATGATACTGGAGGGGATTTTCCACGTATGCCCCGACTCTTCTGGGAAGACTTGAAACTAATGGATCACGCACGAGAGCGGATTTATACGGAGATTGCTGCTGTCTTGCTGTCGCACTCCACATACGACGCTCGAGTGCTTCTGGGACAAAAGAGGCTATATTTGCATAGTGCCTCCCACGTACTCAAATTAGCACCCTTCAAAAGATGATGCCGCACGCTTCGAGTGGCACCATTGAGAGGCTGTTGGAATTCGTACTAATCGCGAGGGCCGAGATGCTCTTTATAGAAGTGTCGTCACTTCAGTTAGAAACATGGGAAAGAACTGTGAAAACATAAGAATAACATGAATTCCTCCGTCTGTTTGTTTGTATGGTGTTTTTACGTTGCATGGAACCAGTGGGTTATTCAGCAACGGGACCAACGGCTTTACGTGACTTCCGAACCACGTCGAGGGTGAACTTCTATCACCAGCAATACGCATCTCTAACCCCTCAGAGGAATGCCCGAGAATCGAACTCGCGGCCACCGAGGTGGTAGTTAAACATCATACCGACCACGCCACTGAGTACGTCTGACGGTTGTAAACTCTATTCAAGAATCGCTGGCTTCTCTCTTCCTTTTGTTCACGTTTATCCGACTAACTAATAAATTACATCAGATTTACTTTGATATTTTCACTGGTAAGCAAGGCGGAATTAATTAGTAAACAAATAAATGAAAATCAAAAGACTGATTCGTATTATATAGTTTTCTAAATAAAGGTTATTCATGATTTCTTAGTCTTTTATATCATAGATTTTGATAGTTATTCCGTTGCAATCTTGAACCAGAAGTTCAAATATGACCTTCCTTTTCTAATACTTCGTTCCTAAGATGCATAAAAGTTATTTTTCTGAAAACTGGTTGTCTTGGTTTATGCTGCAGTGCAAAAGTGCAAACGAATTTGGTTGCGTTTTGCAAAGAAACAAAAAACTTAAACAATTGTTTCTTTGTTCTACGACAATTAACGTGAGGTTTCTTTCTTTCCTTACTTTTCATTGTCATAGACTAAAGCATTTATCTTTCTTCCAGCAAGTACCAGTCTTGAATCGTGGTAATGCTGAGGTACTTAGTAACTGCTTTTCAGAATAACTTATAGTTTTGTAATTTTTTTTGAACAATTCATTGAATAAAAACTTATAGAAAAAAATAAGATCTCACGCGTCACCAAAAACTTTAAATTCTAAAATGGGCCCTCTCTCTCTCTCTCTCTCTCCCTCTCTCAACTCCGCGACTAACTGGAACCAGTAAAGTGTTCCAGGCACTGTGCCTCACCTTCTACATTGATTCTGTCATTCTCCGAATTACGCCCACATTTTCAACTGCTTCTTGAGGCATTTAGAATTGGAAGGAAAAATGAAAAATAATTGTGCTGTTTTTTACCCTAATTTTCTTTGGGTGGGGGTGGGGTGGGGGGGAGGTGGAAGGGAAGCTATTCGAAGGAGCTTTCTTCATCTGGGATGATGCACGTTATATAAAAAAACACAAGATATAATGGCCAATTCATCTGCTGCCGTCACCGCTTATTAAGCCGTTATCTGTTTCTATCCTTTTCAGCAATTTCTCTCACCCTCTTCCCGAACATTATTTTTAGGGGGTGGAAGGGAAGCTATGTGAAGGAGTTTTCTTCCTCTGGGATGATGCATGTGATATAAAAAAAAACACAAGATATAATGGCCAATTCATCTGCTACAGTCACCGTTTATGTCTTCATCTGTTTAATCCTTTTCAGCAATTTCTTTCACTCTCTTCTCTAACATTAATTTTTTATTATACCATTTCTCTGTCCTTCCATCCTTTCTTTACCTCGCCTCGAATGAAATCGTCCGCGCTAATTCGATCAAAGAGCGGAGAGAGCCGTAACGAATCGAGATAAAGCAATCACAGATCCCCAGGTAGATTGCATCTCTACAATCGCGCTCCAGTGATCAGGACAAATGATCTGTCAAAAGCGGAGAATGTTACTTTAAGCCTTCTTGAGCATCTCGGAAACGAGTTTCTCGATCTTTTTAAGGGCATTTGAGGACGGAGGCGACGTTCCTTCACCAAAAAAAAAAAAGGGTGGGGGGTGGGGGTGTTGGCGCCTGGGGACCAACGGTTGTAAAAATGCCTCGGCTTAACAAAAACAATTTAATGAAACCCATGTCGCATTAACTTCATACCATCATACCCAGATGCCATGGCCTGTTTTGGGTCCATCGACGTTGATAAGCTCGAGATTATTAATCTAGAGGTTGGGGGGAGGGGGGCGAAGGGGGAAAGATCTCTAGCGCTTGGATGAGCGAATATTACGTATTCAGAGCCAAACTGGTTCTGGCCAATGATGAGCAGAGCTAATATGATCTCCCGTAAGGATGAACTCTCTCTCAATCGGTCTCGCTGTAGAGTCGCTCACAAAAGACCCGAAGAATCGTGGCTCCATCGACCATATCTTGTGACAGCGCGAGAAACAGTTTTAATGCGAAACTTCACGCTGCTAGATATACCTTCGCAAACTTTATTTACTCTGCATTTCATGAAACGATGCTCTTGAGATGAATTGCTTTTATTGCAGTATCAGGTAAGTGGGTATTGCTGTACTAAAAGAATAAAGTAAATAAATAAACAGCAGTGGCCTTATACGAAGACATGGTCAAACACAGCACCTATAATAGTAGTTGCTTATACTATATCATTACACCGACATCGGATATAAACATCAAGACCTCGACTATTACCTTGATCTTTGACCTTTGACTTTTAAATGCCAAACTTGGTGAATCTAAATATGATTAAATCATAATTTCCATTTAAGAAGTTGAAAATGGTTCCGCAAATATGTAGCCTTCTTAAGACATCCAAGCTGCCGAATATCACCATGACTTTTGACTTTTAAACATCAAACTTAGTGAATCGAAATATTATAAATAATAATTTTCATTCGCCAATTTGAAAATGGTTCCACAAATATGTACCCTTCTTAAGCCATCCAAGCTGCCGAATATCGTCATGATTTCTTACTTTTAAATATCAAACTTTATTGAATTTAAATATCATTAAATCATAATTTTCATTTACCAATTTACAAATGATTCCACAAATATGTATCCTTCTTAAGACATTCAAGCTGTCAAATTTTGTTTGTTAATTTGTGTTTGTTTGGATGGTGCTTTTACGCTGCATGGAACCAGTGGTTATTCAGCAACGGCTTTATGTGACTTCCGACTTTCTATCACCAGAAATACAGATATCTAACCCCTCAGTGGAATGCCCGAGAATCAAGGTGTCAAATATCCTTATTTTTTTTTTTATAGTGGTGCGATGGTTTCCCCAGTAGCCGATTTCATCAATTCTGAGCCGCCTTCTGCCAAAATCAATCATCTCGAGAAGGTCTCTTCATTTTCATTAGGATCTAGTCTCCCGCCCTTGAGAAATCCTGCCAACACACACAAACATAGACGCACACACACAGATGGATAAAACCCAACACCATTAACCACTCGCTACTCTCGTCCGAATACTAGGTTTGGTTTATATGTTGTTTTTACGTTGCACGGAACCAGTGGTTATTCAGCAACGGGACCAATGGCTTTACTTACGTGGCTTCCGAACCACGTCGAGAGTGAATTTCTATCACCAGAAATATAATCTCTAACTCCTCAGTGGAATGCCGAGAATCGAACTGGCGACCACCGAGGTGGCAGGCCAAGACCATACCGATCACGCCACTGAGGTTTGAATACTAGGGATTCTCTTGCGAGAAACGAAGGAAAATAAAAATTTCTGTTTCTCGATTCTAACAGGATGCCAAATTCACCGTAAGATTTGTGCCAAGGCTTCTTCTGATGCTTTTTTTTTTTTTCTGGACATGTAAACTCGCTGACCCGGAACATGACTGGGAAACGAGCGGCGGTCTCTACCCAGCAACTAGTGTAGCTGTTTTTTTTATTTTTTTTTTTTTTATTTTATTTTATTTTTTTTTCGTTTTGAGACAGCCACCAGCGGAGGTTAATAAATCGTCTGAACTATGTGAAATGTTGTAAGGTAAATTCAGAACAGGCGTAGATGACTTATAAGGAGAGTGATAGCCTCATTTACTGTACAGAAACGCAATGAACCGTTACCACTATAGTGGATTCACATCAACGGTGCATCTGATGTCTAGGCCAGTCCCTGACGACGCTCCTGATTGGCTGTTGATAAGCCCAATCACAGGGCTGTAAACTCTGTCTCACGAGAGAGTTCACACAGGCAGGATGTATGGTCCATCTCTCCTGAGGGATACGTCTTTCAAAAGTATCCCTAAGGATAGGTGGAACACAGATCCTACCCATGTGAACTCTCGAGAGAGACTGAGAGTTTCCAGTCCTGTGACTGGCTTATCAACAGCCAATCAGGAGCGTCGTCAGGGACTGGCCTAGACATCAGATGCACGGCTGATGTGAATCTACTATGGTAAGAGGGACAAAATCAAAGGAGGGCATTACGCATTATTTCTGTTGTTGCGTATAATCATCTTAAAACTGACATAAAACGAACTATTTCTGTTCTTCGCCCTTTAAAATTCAAGCTATATCTACTCAACATGATTTTCCGAAATTCCTCTAGTATAAAATATCTACGTAACCTTATATTTCAAACTGCTGTCATTTGCGTGTTGAACCGCACTGAAATGGATTCCAGGTAGTGCCTTTGCTTTCATACGTTTTACAAGTTTAGTTACGAAACTCAATAACTGTTATGTGTTCGTGTTTGCTTAAATAAAAGTCACACATAAAAGTACACCAAGGCATTCTGAAACTGTAGTCGTCTTCATTTATCGGAATGGTAAGTCTTTCAAAATACAATGTCGTTTTCCAATACTGAGAACTATACGCAACAGACCAAGAAGAGACTAAAAACGTACATTAATTTAAATCAAACGATGTGGCAAAAGAATAGATAAATAAAAATAAATAAAACGAGGAGACTGAAAACGTACATTAATTTAAATTATTCGATTTGGCAAATAAATAAATGTAAATAAAAATGAACCTTGAAGATTGAGACCCCCCCCCCTTTTTTTATAAACTGCTTTTATAAGCAACCGTCTAGCTAGCTCCATTCGTCGAATACCTCTAGAGCCGTAAAATTCCACGCCATTGCATTTCAGTCTCGCAAAGAATAACCATAAAGATGCAAATAACATGTTGCACGATGATGAGGAGAGATTCCGGTCATCTCTGATTACTGTCAAACTTCCCAGGCTGTGTACAATCCTTTATCGTGACGGAATGTCATGATGCGGACACGAACGAATTGCAAAACATTTTAGAACTTTGTCTCCTTCTGTGACGCAGTCAAGTGAAGCGTAGGAAATATATCTCTACTTAATCTTCCACCTTTTGAGCCTTTCGTGTACAAGAGGAGAGAGAGAGAGAGGGGGAGGACTTACGAATCTCACCTGCGCTGTGAAAGAAGATTAAGCCTTTATCAGGCGACGGGGAAAAATAAAACTCAAAGAGGTGGAAAGACCCGACACAGGATTTTCTTTTGAACGAGGCGCTAATCCATTTAGCGTTTGGCCCCCTCAGTCTGTCCCGCCGTCTGGACTTTGGTTTCTCTCTCTCTCTCTCTCTCTAGAATCTCCTTGATCAAGACGCGTAGCAAAAAGGGTAGTGCAGTGTCTAACGAGACGAGAAATAATGAATGGAAAGTAGAACTGAAGAGATACAACACATCCCATTGTGGGAACTTCTTTACAAACAAGATATGTGACATGTGGAATAAACTGCCATCAGAAGTTGTAAACAGCAACAGTGTGGAAGAGTTTAAAAGCAAGCTAGACTAAATCATTAGGAGGACACTGTGAATGAACAGCCAAAGCTGCTCTTTGAGATAAGTGAGCACACGATGTCTCCTCTTAGAATGGACTAACAAGTCTTGGAGATCCTGATCCTTGTAACTCCTTGTAACTCCCAGAAGTTGTAAACAGCAACAGTGTGGAAGAGTTTAAAAGAAATCTAGACAAAATCATTAGAAGGACAGTATGAATGCACTTCAAAACCTGCTCCTACAGATAAGTGAGCATACGATGTCTCCTCTTAGGATGGACTAACAAGTCTTTGAGACATCCTAATTCTTGTAACTCCTTGTAAGTCATCCGTCCTCCCTGACGGAAAAACAAAATCTCTCACTCGTTGTCAACTATCCAACGTCCTCCAAGACTGGGATGTTATTTGGTTCTACCAAGAAAATTCGGCAACTGATTAAAATACCCATACAAAAAATTAGCTGGCACTACCGCCCGTATGAATAAACTGTTCAATAAAGCCGTAATTATGCAAATGAAATTCAAGTCAGATAACGCATCTATGACTGGGCAATTAAACAAACGCACAAAAGTTGCCCGACTCGATTTGTCCGCGGTCTATCAGGAGTCTTGGCGGATATGCATTAGTCAAAATCAAACTCGTTGGGACGTCCACACTTACGAACCGAGATGAGGCAGGTGATATCAAATCGGAACCTACGTTGTAGGAAAACCAGAAGTTACTCCATAACAGAAGGCAGCTGGCGAAGGAGTGATCTTTCTCGTGCAGAAGTCGATAATGTCACTGCAAGTCTTGATTTTTCATCTGTTTGTCCGCAGGTTCGAATCCACGGGAAGAGGAAATTATTATCAACTCAAAAATTCTCCTTCGGTTAACATATATATATTGTTTGTTTGTTTGTATGGTGTTTTTACGTTGCATGGAACCAGTGGTTATTCAGCACAACGGGACCAACGGCTTTACGTGACTTCCGAACCACGTCGAGAGTGAACTTATATCACCAGAAATACACATCGCTAACCCCTCAGTGAAATACCCGAGAATCGAACTCGCACGCCAATACCGTACCGACTACGCCACTGAGACGCATTAACATATATATAAGCCAGGGTTGATCGCAAGTAGATGCATTGCACCGATATTGTCTATTTATTCTCTACTTCTGCTGAGAATGGTTTCCCCAAAGGTGACGAAGTGAGAAAAGCTCCGTTTTTATAAACGGAGTCGGTGAAGATGAAAATGAGAATTTATTAATAACAAGAAAACGAATTAATTTACAAAAATTTAAAACAGAGAAAAAGAAGGAGTTAAGCTTCTGCTTATTAATGCCAGTCTCTTGTCGTCTCCTCTTCATCCTGTTTAATCAAATACGCCGTAACATAACTTGAGGCCACTTTTTGCGTCAATGGCTGCTTTGACTCCGCATGATTCGGTGATTTCAACGGATTAACCCGTAACCTCTCTCTCTCTCTCTCTCTCGTCCTTACCGCCTCATCCCATAGGTTCCCTTGGTACCTCCATATTCATCTGGACTAAGGGAAGAGAGAGAGAGAGAGAGAGAGAGAGAGAGAGAGAGAGAGAGAGCTGATAACGTCCTAATAGACTTAAATGCTGAGCCCGATCTAATCGCATTTGATGAACTTTTTTTCGGGACAGTAATGCTCAATATAGCCGGATCACATCCTGTTCCGCAGTGACTCGCTGATAATTCTGCGCCATAAAGTTGGCAGTTTGAATTCGCGAGCGATATTTATAGGAAGCTTCTATTGTCGTCGTGTTCGCCCCCAAGAACTCTCTGAAAGACTCCAAGACTCTTACAAACGAGTATTTCCTAATCGTCGGTCCTACGTAGCAATGAAAGGGTGAAGTCTTAAAAGGAAAACTGGAGGGTAATGAACGTACTAAGAGAACATTTCGCTCTTAGGGTGGCTTGTCTGACACCTCCTGAGGAGGGCAGATATGGAGAACTGAGGCCAGCAAGAACGCAGACTGCTCAAGATGCCAAACACACTGTGCTAGATGCATGTACACTTCCTGCTTGTAAATTTCATCCACTGGATATACAGTATGAATCATATTTCAGAAGTCGCACACAGCTGCTGAAAACTGGCGAACACAAACAGCAAAGGCAGAAGAATTGGAACACAAAGGAGATGGCGAACTCAAAGAGCAAACATAGAAGAATTGGAACACATACGGGATCATGAGATAGCGAACACAAACAACAAAGAAGAATAATTGGAACACACAGGAGATGGCGAATATAAACAAGAAAGACAAGAATTCCAACCCACAGAAGATGGCGAACACTAACAGCAAAGAGAGAAGAATTGGAACACACAGCAGATGTCGAACACAAACAAAAAAGACAGAAGAATTGGAACACTCAGAAGACGGCGAACACAAACAACAAAGATAGCAAAGATAGAGGAATTGGAACACACAGGAGATAGCGAACACAAACAGCAAAGAGAGAAGAATTCCAACCCACAGGAGATGGCGAATACAAACAGCAAAGACAGAAGGAGTCGAACACAGAAAATGGCGGACAAAAACAACAAAGATAGAAGAATTCGAACACACAGGAGATGGCGAACGTTTTGCATAAGACAGCAAATACCATACACCTAAAGATAATGAGCACAACATTATTGAACACAGAACATTTCCACCCTGCTTAAAATGACTGACACATTTTACTGAAGATAATAATCAGCCCACATTCTAAAGAAAGATGTAGGCTCATTCTATACTGATGGAAGACTGTCTAGTCTAGTCTAGTCCCTAATAAGGATGGGAACTCATATCCTACGTAGGATGGGGAATCTGTTTCCTAGGATATTGAACCAACACGTTGCTGCAGAAGATCGTATCCTGCTGGAGTGGAGGGGGGGGGGCTGGGGGCTGGGGGCTGGGGGCGGGGGGGGGGCGGGTGTCGAACGCATGACTTCCATAAGAGCGAACCATTGTCCTAATAGGAATGGTGGATGTCTTTCAAGACAATATATATTATATATATATATATATATATATATATATATATATATATATATATATATATATGGTATCTATATATATATATATATATATATATATATATATATATAGATATATATATATATATATATATATATGTAATATATGTGTGGTGTATATATTATATATATATATATATATATATATATATATAAATATATATATATGTGTGTGTGTGTGTGTGTAAAATATATACATATATATATATATATAATATTTATATATCTATATATGGCTAATAAAATATATATATATATTATATATATATATAATATATATATATAATATAATATATATAATATATCACAAGGCCTGGCAATTAAAAACACTCTGGTTAATGCAGAGGACTACAATTCGGCGGACTAACTTCCACCCTTATCAAGTTAGTCCACCGAAATATATAAGTCCTTAGTTTTAAGCCAATCTTAATGGGACTTTTAAACTTGAGACGCATCCTGTTTTAACAGAAGAATTTATAATATTATATCTAATATATTTTATATATACACTTTTTAAACATCCAAAATCTATATGTAAGGACCCCGCAGACAACAGAGATCGGTAATATTAGGTACAAAAGACCGACGAACATCCAAGATCCAATTAGAAGAATCTCGCTGTAATACCATATCACTAAGGACGTCGAGCGCTATCTGATTGTCATGGGGGTGGGGGGTGGGGGGGGCGTCTAAGGAAGAGATCCACGATGTTGTCCCGCAAGAAGAGAGCAAAGGTTAATTGGATATCTGTAACGGTAATTGCTTTATAGCAAAAGGAAGATAAAGTAAAGGAAAACGTATCTTCGAGAAGTTCTGCCGCACAGAGGTTTTCGCACGTGTGTTGGAGACACCTGTTCTCATGATGGCTCTAGAATCGGCAGGAGTTTTGTGGAACTTGTCAGGCACCGACGTGAACGCCGCGATTTCTGATGCAATACCTCGTCTAGATGCTTCTAAGAAGTTCCGGTAATCTCGGGAGTCTGTGACGCTCGCCGTAGGCCCCGCCCCCAGAATGCCGTATAAATACGACGGACAAAGTAGGAGAAAGGAGAGAGATCATCAGTAAGAGTCACAGGAGAGATCATCAGTTAATCACAGAGATCATTAATAAGAGACACAGATCAGATTATCAGTGAGAGATCAGCAGCAGAAATCATCCGAGAGAGATAAGAGAAAAAGGGACCGACGAAGGATCAGAGGAAAAGTTGCTCGAGAGTTGGTTGGATTCTGATCTAGTCGTCTTCATGAGTGGACGACCGAGTTATCTCGACGTTGAGCAGACTTCAGAGAAGAAAATGTCCTGCTAGAGGTTTTGGGGAGTTCCTGCCTTTCAAGTATCAAGAGTAGACATTATTTTCTGCAATACAGAGTCAAGAAGACATCTGCAATCGCAGTTCTCCTTTTGTGAAGCCATTGCTTCGAGTGTCAAAACTAGCCAGCAAGTATTTGAATTACCTCACTGTTCCCCCAGTTCATGCGTAAATAGGAGATGCCATTCTGCATTTATCTTTGTTAGTAAGCTTGTAAATAAAACTTTGCTGTGTTAGTGTTTCTTTCTATATTCGTATCCCCAGTTTCAACTGTTGGTGTTGAAATATTTTTTTTTTATTTCATATCGAACCTGAAGCGGACCTCTCTCAGAGGCCGTAACAGTATCTTATCATGGAATAACGTATACTCGGCGTTTTTCCAAATTTCTGAAGGGACGGTTCATCGAAAGAGCTTCGGTTGGTGGGTAACTCTAGAGAGCGAATACTTGAATATCAACCAATTTCAAACTGAAACAACTGCAGGGCGATGAACACTGATTACGTTGATGTCATTGGTGCATTATAAGGATATTAAATACAGAGAGTTTTAAATCGAAGAAGACTGTTAAAGTATTTTTAATTCCGAATCTATAGCAGGGCTTCTTAACCTTTTGATGACCCCAGACCGCCAATGAATTGCTCAATATGGTTCCATACCCCTTCGCTTAAGCCACACTTAAGTCCTACTTGTTGACAATATATCTTAATATACTTAGTTTAATATATACTTTAGGTATGAATAGCTAAAAACAGAACATACAAGAAAATCAAAAGCATATATAGTTTTATATAGTTATTTATTTACAAAATGTACCCTTGTATACAATGACACTTTAAAATCAAATTTATATAAATGTCTGACAATATATCTTAAGATACTTAGTTTAATTCATACTTTAGGTTGAATGACTAGGAACAGAACATACAAGAAAATCAAAAGCATAACATAGTTTTATATAGTTATTTATTTACAAAAATGCACCCATGTATACACTGACGTATTAAAATCAAATATATACAGATATGCAGAGATCTAGTCCCATACCCCCAAACCCCTGATCTATAGGCAGAGCAGCTTGAGAAACCCTGACCACTCTTCATGAATACAGAAAATACAAGAAACTCAAAAACATATATAGTTTTACATAGTTACTTATTTATAAAATGTACACACATATACATTGACGCATTAAAATCAAATATATGCAAATACCCAGAGATCGGGGGTATGGATACCCCTTTGTTAAGAATGCCTGATCTATAGGCGAAGCAGCTTAAGAAACCCTGACCACCCCAGCCAGAAAACGCTTCGAGAAGGAAATCTCGTCTGGTTTCGTAAGCATCCATTTCTCTCTTCAAACCGACAGAACAAAAACGAGAAGGATCCAAAGCCTCTCCTGCAGATGATCTTTTTGCATCCCGAGAGTGATGCTCAAAAAAAAAAAAAAAACAAAAAAAAAAAAAAAAAAAAAAAAAAAAGAATCTGCACGCTCTCCTATCATTATCTATGCAAATGTTGCGTAATCGTTCATAAAACATCATAAAACACAGCTTAATTATGTGCAATTACTCGGCTTATGCGATACGAGACATTATGATAACTAGTAGGGGTAATTGGTGGCTCCGGACGACCAGGTAAGACTGGGTGTCCAGAACTAAACTCGCCAAAACACATGTGTGTATTTTCGGTAACCCAAAACGCAAAGGGATTTCTTGTTGGACTTACTGCTCTCTCTCTCTCTCTCTCTCTCTCTCTCTCTCTCTCTCTCTCTCTCGTCTTTGTTAGATGTTGGGGTCGAATAAGTATTTTTCTTTCGAATAATTTTTTTTTTCAGTTATACCCAGTAACAGGAGGCGGGCAGATGTTAATTATATCCTTGTGTAAGCAAAAATGTCAGTATTTTGCAATACTACCTGAATATAAGTATGTATATAAACTCTACACGTGTACGCGAGCACAACCCCACACACACATATGCGTTTATGTATATATATATATATACATATACTATATATATATATATATATATATATATATATATAGAGAGAGAGAGAGAGAGAGAGAGAGAGAGAGAGAGAGAGAGAGAGATTATATATATATATATATATATATATATATATATATATTACTTACAAAAATAATAGAAAAAGCATAAATTATGATACATGCGAATTATTAAAAGGCGGTAAAATAATATACATACTAAAAAAAAAAGTTTGTCAATCTGACTTTCCTTAAACCCTAAGACAGACCTCGCGAATATATTTAAATCGCATTTTCACGAGTCTTGCCATTTTGGTTATTCTGTGCATTAAAACAAGGCGTGATCCGACCTCCAGCTTTGGCGGAGCGCGTGCTAAAATCTATGGTCAAATAGCGCGTTGTTTCACCGACGAAAATTTAAATAAATACGCTACATTTTATTAGAAATAATTGTTCTGTACTGTTTAAGATGCGAATTATTTATTTTATTTTTTATACAGAATCATAAATATCATATCCTGAAATTCCTGTATCTTGAATTTAATGCGAAACACCTGATTCAGGCCTTTTTTAGGCTTTTCCACGGGACTTTCCTGCCCCACCAACAAGAACAACATAGCAAGAACAACAAGAACAAAATAGTCTGTAGGCTTACTTCCCGGGTAAGCGAAAATCAAATGGAGCTCTAAGTTACCAAGTTTGACCTTGGACGGCGACGGAATTATTCTGAATGTGAATGTATGCTCATGAGACCAGTTCTTTATTCCTCTTTAAAAAGATGAGGGCTCGCCTAAAAATAACGAAGGATAAGCGGGCCAAGTTTGGTGTGGTTTATTCTCACAAATAAAAAACAAATACATTTATTGTGAAGCAACATATCGATTTAAAAGCAGAAATTGATTTAAACGTGGAACATCTCTATAACGTTAAACTTGGCATTGGTGTTGCAACCTTTACACTGGACAAGCTTTACGCCAATATGGGGCTCGTCACGTCAAATATAAATCTTAAGACAAAACAAGAAAATAAACAAAGAACGAACCCAGAAGAAACGAGGACAGATCTTTTTTATGAATCTGGCCAACAGCCTCAGAGCAGCAGAAGGTCAGCCAAGGTACAGAACCTTCGCTCCTCCGCGTAGAATAAATCCACAATAAAACCAGAGATTAATAAATCGGTCTTAGAGGCGGTTAAGAATTACCGTTGAAATTTATTATGCTAAACTGAAAATAAGTAAGGTCAGTGAACCCCTTTAATCCCCAAACCAGAAAGAGGCAACCTGACTTGTGCAGGGGTTTACATCTAGATATTATTTTCTATATAAGGTACGCGGGGGCTTACCCTCTCTAAAGATAACGACATATTATGCGCAACATACTGCGTTTCTCATATATATACACCAACACACACATAAACACATATATAGTGTATATATTATATATGTGTGTCTGTGTGTATGTAAAACTAAATCATGAAAATATGGAACGTGATGAATATATATCAATCAAAAAATTCCACGAAGCAAAGAGAAATAATGGAATACTGCAAGGCCTTTCGACTTCTTGTCCTTGCAGTACTACATCTACAATATATATATACATATATATATATATATATATATATATATAAGTATATATATATTAAATATATATATATATATATATGTTGTAACTCCTAAAATAATCTCTCTCTTCTCTAAGTGAGACAAAGCAAACATATTTTATTGAATCTAAACCCATTCTCGTATTCTGTTCGTCGCAGCAGTGTTGCCAATTGGTATGTGTTTACCCTCCAAACTAGTTATACAAGACTTACACAAAACCGTGGAAATAAGTAAAATTAGCGTATCTATTTGCAGAATATATATATATATATATAT
>NC_061107.1:72585349-72695349 GCF_015104395.2 Macrobrachium nipponense
GAATTTGTAAACAAAACTAGAAAAGATAGGTTGGTTAAATGGCTTTCTGGAATGCTGGTAGAAATGACAGCAAAAAAAAAAAAAAAAAAAAAAAAAAGAAATTAATTACGTGTCATTTAAGAAGTGGAATGAATGACTCGAAATGCAAGTAAGCTAATGTTAGCGCAGCATTTGTTTACGGACCCTTGTATACAATTTTCAAGCCTCAGTAAGGCCAAGACAATTGTATAGCAGTTAGACGAGAAATGTAGAGATCATTGTTGTCTTGTTTCTCGTGGTATATGATTTTTCCACATGTTTCTGAAGATGCTTAAATCGCACAATCCTCAGCTATCTCTCAGATGCCGAATAATTCCAAACTAGACAGGCAGTCATGGACATGAAGTTTTAGCTGTCATGGATTGAATACCGTCAAATCATGAGCTTCACTACAAAGGAACAACCTGATGACAACTGAAAACGCGATAAAAACCCAGCTGTATTTCAAGCGTGCATGTTTCAATTTAGCTTGTGATTTTCATGCTTTGAAATTTTCAAATATTATTAACTGTCGATTTTTCGCTCCGCCGTCTTTGCAACTCTGGTCTTGGTTGACCGACGGTTTGTTTGTTTGTTTGTTTGTATGGTGTTTTTACGTTGAATCAAACAAGTGGTTATTCAGCAACGGGACCAACGGCTTGACGTGACTTCCGAACCACGTCGAGAGTGAACTTCTTCTAATACCAGAAATACACATTTCTGACCACCTCAGTGGAATGCCCGAGAATCGAACTCGCGGCCACCGAGGTGGCAAGCCAAGACCATACCGGTCACGCCACTGAGGCGCTGGTCGACCGAAAGTGAACATGAGGAGGCAATTGGAGACGAAGAAAATAAACACGGCGAATGAAAAAAAATGAAGAGAAAATGCTGCGGGTTTCCCCAGACGAGTCGTAATAATTTCGTTCGGGAGAGAAATGAGTAAGTGGATAATTATAGCCGTGCATAAGAAAAGAATCAGGTGGTTCTTCGTCATTACCGCGCAAGGGTTGGCATTATCGACACTAGGATAATTGGCAGGTAAACTGGATTTTTTTTTTTACATCTGGTCTACGTTTGCGGGATTCTATGTATCTGTGAGTGGGTATCAATAAGCGATACATATGCGAAGGCTTAAAACGACCTTAAGTGGACCCTACCCTGTCTTTTCGAGGATTTACGTATGGGAGGAAGAGTTTCGATGCATGTGGGTACTGGAACTTTTAAAAACTGTTCAGGCTCGGCTCCATTATCAGGGTTGGAGATTTTTTATTTAAAAAAATGATTTTTTTAAAAGTTATTTATTTATTTTTTTTTTTTTATTTGGTTGTTTTGATCTATTAGATGTTTTTTCAATCCTTTTTTTCCTCAAAATATATCTTATGACAGAATTACTATTGATTTATCTTTTAGGTTTCCAGTTCTGGCCCAAAGTATGTACTTGCAATTTTTTTGTTTATATCAAAATAAATAGATACAGCTGTTGTGCTGAAGTTTTTATTAACCTCCAATTTTTTTTTCAATTTGTTTGCTTTCAAATGAAAAAGATCAGAAAAATAAAAAAAAATCATGATTTTTTAAATGAAAAAATCAATTATTAAATCAGTTTGATTTAATCGTTGCCAACCCTGTACCATTATGCAATAATCTCCACAAAATTCCATGTATTCACACTGTCGATATCACTGACTCATATGGAGTTTTCTACATATCAAAATTCCCCTCAGTGCCTTTAATCCTTCAAGTTTGAATTTTTACCTGCAGACCAATTAGCAAATGGGAGTTACTTCCAAGTTTTTTTTCTCGTGGTTAATCGGCTAATATCAAGTTGCTACAATCAAAAGAGTCCGCCTGACTGTCAAAATGAGGGTCAGTGGTGGGCCTCCAAAATTGAACCCGGAGATGAAGATGAAGAAAATGTGAATGACGGGGTTACACTGCATATATCTAGTGACTGGCCTGTCTGTACGTCCGACCTTCCGTCTGCATGCCCGTCTGTCTCTCCAACCCTTTAAATATCCGTCCGTCTACTATGCTTTGATCTGATTGAATCTGTTATGAAATATAGGCACTAACAAGTAATAGTTAGAGGTTGGACAGAAAGACTGAAGAAAGGAAACGGGAATAGATTAAAGGAAGGAATATCAGATTAAGGTCAAATGCCAAGCGCTGGGACCTATGAGGTCGTTCTGCGCTGAAAGGGAAACTGAGAGTCATTGAGGTTTGAAAGGTGTAACAGGAGGAAAACTTCGCTGTTGCAATACGAAACAATTGTTAGGAGAGGGTGAAAAGCAAAATGGAAGAAAGATAATATGTACGGGGGTACAGTAAAAGGAACGAAAGGGGTTGCAGCTAGGGGCCGAAGGGACGCTGCAAAGAACCTTAAGTAATGCCTACAGTGCACAGAGTGAGGTGCACTGATAGCATTACTACCCTACGGGTAACAGGAATAGAGGTAGAGTTAAAAGGCTAAAAAGTTGGTACAGCTATAGGGGTCGAAAGGACGCTGCCAACAGCCTTACACGTATGTAATGCCTGGGCTCATCCATTATTGGTATTTTAACCAGAATTCAGATATCTGCAAAGGTGCAGGTTTCAAACTCCATATACGTCATCTATACGAGATGTAAATTAGGGTTCAAACTCCATATACGTCATCTATGTAAGATGTAAATTAAACACTGTATGTGGTGGCCCAAACTTTAAGATCAAAGTCATATTCAGAGATGAAAGGTCAAATAGGAACTGAACCTTCGCCATGACATTAGAACTGTTATAAATGCCTATAAACATTGTGCGTCCATACTCTGCTAATGAAGGTCATGTGCGAAATTAGGTCAATTCTCAAGGTCATAATAGTGGTCAAAGGAATATATTTCATGCCTGGTATGCATACCCCGATCCTGATGCGCAGAATGAAGTCATGATCAAAGTCAAAGGTGCTTTGTTTGTTTGTTTGTATGGTGTTTTGACGTTAGATGGAACCAGTGGTTATTCAGTAGCGGGACCAACGGCTTTACGTGACTTCCGAACCACGTCGAGAGTGAACTTTGTATTCATAAACAAGTACACTTTGCAGTCTTGCATGTGCTACAAAGTCCCCTAAGCATACCCTATATTTTAACAAACAAATTCTCATATCCACGTATCTCGAAATCATAAAGTCCGCAGCAGTAGCTAACTCATATTTGAATTTTGACCTCTTAGTATGAGCTTGGATCTCACATCACTGCACACCCGTTTCATTCATGGGGTATTATATGCAAAATTTAAGGTCTCTACATCTTACAGTTCAAAAATTATGGCTAAGGAAAAAAATTATAATCTTACGGACGGACAGACTTATACAGAACAGGACGCAGGAAATCAGCCGAGAGGGTAAACAGACAGATCAATTATCAATTACTATAGTAGATTCACATCAACTGCGCATCTGATGTCTAGGCCAGTCCCTTACGACGCTCCTGATTGGCTGTTGATAAGCCAATCACAGGACTGGAAACTCTCAGTCTCTCTCGAGAGTTCACATAGGAATGATGTACGTTCCACCTCTCCTGAGGCGTCGATGACCTAAGTTGTTGTGACGCCATGGCACATTTTTGCCTCAATCAATCAGTCTTCTCCTGAGGGATAAGTCTTTCAAAAGTATCCCTCAGGAGAGGTGGAACATTCTTCCTGTCTGTGTGAACTCTCGAGAGAGACTGAGAGTTTCCAGCCTTGTGATTGGCCTATCAACAGCCAATCAGGAGCGTCGTAAAGGACTGGCCTAGACATCAGATGCACACTTGAAGTTCAGTTTTCAGGTGTTATCAAGAAGTTAAGTATATGGAATTTTCCCTTTTCACATTTTTGTTTCCGTTTTCTTCCATTTATGACTTATACCCTTTAGGGACAGGCATGTCCCTGCCTTCACGTCAGACCTTACATACTTTCCGTTTAAAGCCGGCCGCCACCCTCGACCCCTAATCCATTCTCTCTCTCTCTCTCTCTCTTCTCTCTCTCTCTCTCTCTCTCTCTCTCTCTTCAGTCAGGCCTTGGTTAATCAATGGCACTAGAGAAGAGATACAACACATCCCATTGTGGAATCTTTTTCACATACAAAATATGTGACACATAGAATAAACTGCCACCAGAAGTTGTAAACAGCAACAGTGTGGAAGAGGTTAAAAAAAGCTAGATAAAATCATAGGACCCTGAATGACGGTAAAAACTGCTCCTACTGATAAGTGAGCACACGATGTCTCCTCTTAGGATGGACTAACAAGTCTTTGAGACAACCTCATCCTTGTAACTCCTTGTAACACTGAGCTGCCTGCCCGTTCCATCGGCTTTCCCATAGGGATACCCTAAGCAAAAGAGCGACAAACTTCCATTCTGCTGTATGGATTCCTGTGAGCTTAAGAACAAAACCAGTTCTAATCTGTCTGCGATCATCCTTTGAACTGCTTTCGTATCTATAAATCGTTTGGCCAAACATTCAGACAACAATTATAATAAAAACGGGGACTTCCCAATAGTTAAAATCAAGTTATAGGAAGTATTTTTTGAGCCAGACTGAAAACGTTTTTTAATATATAAAAAAGTGCTATAGATTTCCTGTCTTGAATACACTGGGGAGATATGGGAAAATAAAGATGGCCAAAAGAGCAATATTTTGGAGGCTAAGAATATAAAGGCTTAATGAAAACAGATGACTCATAAGTTGACAATTTTAGAGCAATATCTCTGGAAACTCGAACAGAGTATCGGCTTTTCGAAGTGAACGAATTCTGTACAAATGAAAATTCACAGCTGCCCTGTTTGAGAGATATAATTCTTTGACTCGTACTAGTCAAAAAAAAAAAAAAAAAAAAAAAAAATCAAAGGAGTTTCTCCAAAGTAGTCTAGGATCCGTGAAAGGATGAAAACATTTTTCTAGACATGTACGAGATACCCAGAGAGGAATATGTAGCATCTAATGGTACTCCAAGCTTCTGACACGCAGACATGTTTTTGCCAGTAGGAAGCAAGGCCTTTCAAGAATATATCATTTGACTCAGAAGGCCAAAAGTAACGTGAGACAAGCGTAGTTGCATTTCCAAATGTTTGGCCATTAACAAGTCTTTACGAATGGTAAAGCAGTTAAAAGAAATTTTATATTGTGAGCATTCGACCTTGTCCAGATTCAATCATCTCATCCCGAAGTGCTAAACAAAACTAAAGAGAAAATAAGACAGAATCAACTTCAGAGGAAATTCTCAGTCTCGTTCTACTATTTGAGAGGTACGGCATCATCCCAATGCATCCCCATGAAGTACTAAAATTCTGAGTGGCCTGGTCAGGAGGCTGGTAATCATTTTGCTAGAAGAGACGAAGAGAGTTTATTTCTCGGCGGTTTGACTAAAATCTCATCAAAAGCATCATAGAAATCGCCTATTTTAGCATGAAAGGGAAAGAGATCATTGAAGTATCTCAAGTTTCAGAAAATCCACGGTGCTATCGAGGAATTCTTCTCAAAAATAAAATTAGACTGACCCGTTTAAGGTCCTTTTCATGCATTTACCTATCTGAAAACACAAATGAAAGTCACTCTGTCGAACTGAAAGTAAGTCTAGATGTTACTTTATTTCATCGAAGTGACCAGCAGTGGTTATTCAGTATTTTGGTTGGATGTAAATGTAAAAGTAGCTTATAAAACAAATTATTTTAAGTTTAAAGGTAAATAAATGAGGTCAGAATCAGCTTCAGTGCAAACTTCATACAGCCAAACTGAAAGAGATATACGTAATTCCATGCGTCTGATAAAATTTGATCTCACCGAAATAGTAACTTCACTCTTAGCGTCTAAGAGAGAGAGAGAGAGAGAGAGAGAGAGAGAGAGAGAGATTTCGGCACTATTCTTTGAATTTTGCACAGCTTCCATTCTATAATCCATCCTTTGATGGATGATCTGCTTTGGAAAAAAATCTCTCGCTAACACGAGAAGAGGAGCAAGAGAGAGAGAGAGAGAGAGACAGAGAGTTCTATAGTCTTATTCAGGCGTCGATGGAGGCCCTCAATAGAAGCCAATTTCCTGCAGATCCTCCAGTGATATGTTTATTAAGGACTAATTCCCTCTGACGCCCCTGTGATTTACTGTAATTAACTTCAGAGGGGGTGGGGGAGGGGAAGGGAGAGATGCAAGAGTGTAACCCTTCCATAACATATATTAATTGCGCCAGGTTGAGTTGATGATGCTGCGGGTGCCTGATAGGTAGACGGGGGATCCTTAGGTAGGATATCAAGGCCAATTCATTGGCCTCCCCACGACAACACCCCTCCCCTAGACATGCACCCCGCCTCCCATCCTCATCCGAGGCCTTTCATAGAGGCTCCCGAAGATGGAAGGAGAGAGAGGGCTTTATGTACCATCTTATCCCCATCCTACCCCTTGCCAGCCCAAGTTCCGCCTTGACCCCCCACCCCACTACCTTGTTCTACAGGGCCCTCTCTCTCTTGCAGAATGAGAGATGGATGCCAATCATTGCTTTTAAATCAAGTTTGGCTGGCGATTTACGAAGGCGAAATTGTGGAGCATCGGAAGACGCAAATAGATCACACGCGTTGTAAATCTCCTTAACCAGGAAGACGTGTTATTACCAAAGATAGGATTCTGAAAATGCCTTCGGTCGATCACATGATGCCCCGTGTTTTTAGAGATTTTTGGAGCGGCGGGGGTATTGAAAAGTAGACCGACGTTGGGGTAATAGTCGTAAATAGGACTAAAATGTAGGTCCCTGGAGTTTTTTTTACAAAAGGACTATTGAAAAGTACATTGGCCTAGGAGAGATATAGTTCTTCCAAATTTGCAAATACCAAAATATTTCTGTTAGCCAAGTTTCTGAACAACTTTTCATTTCATTATGTAGAGGTAAACAAATGATTGCGTAAATAAAGGCAAAATCCAGGAGGGAAAGTGAAACAATGGAACAACCACTACTAGGCCTTTCGACTCTCATCCTTTACTAAGCAGAGTGATATAAATATGAGAGTAAGTTTACAAAATAAGCTCGTGTATAAACACGAAATTTCGATATGATCGTGTAACCGGGCAAAAAATTATCATGACGTTGATTATATTTAAGGTGATGGGTATATTCCAACGTCTACCAATTAACTAGCCGAATAGCTAAAAATATAAAACATTATTCAAGTAATGCATTCAGTTGACTTAGAAAATTTAATATCTATGAGGCTTCTCATTAGGCATCAGTGACTATTGAAATGTCGATTTTATATGTGTAAGTAGTTAGCAAAACATACCCACAAGTATATCCTATAGGTATATATTGCTACAATCATACTTTAACTGTTGAGTCGTGAATGAAACCCCTGTGCAGAAGAGCTCTAAGATATTAGCGCTTCCAACTCCCCTACACTTCAGTGTGGCATACACCTTTAACTGGGTATGCCATAAAAAGAATGTTACATACACACACACACACATTATATATATATATATATTCAGGAAGGTTGGGGCATCTGGAACGCCATAGATTTAAAATGAATAGGATGGAGAAAAGCCAGCGTAACATCACACATGTATTTTCCAAATTTTCGAGACTTTGGGTCTCATCATCAGGGTTGTAAAATATACAAAATATACAAATTAAAAAAAGACTCAGTATTAATATTCATAAAATGAACTAAATATATATATATATATATATAATTAAAAAGTGAAGAATGCTCAAAAGTTAGTACCTATCTCTATGGAGTTAAAAATCTGAGTGACGTTGTCTGGTTTGGAAAGGAGGACGTCAACTATGCTATATATAGAACTGTGGAAGAAGTCTGACCATTTAATGGGGGCACAAGCTGTTTGATTGTTAACGACTCCAAAACAGAGAGAGAATAGTCATTGGGCGCTTGGGTGACAATACGAAAATCCTTATATGAAAATGATGTTTTACATTTATTACAATGTTCTCGTATGTTAGAAAATTCTTTCGTTTTCAAAGTACATCCCGTACGGTGACTGACTCCGAGATGAGAGTCGATAATGAAGCATATACATTATACTGTACGTTATTCACATAGACATATGCTTTAAGAATTTATGTATATATACATATATATAATGTATGTGTGTGTGTGGATTTGTGAAATATATAAGTAGTCTTACGATCGCCCCGTGAGGTACTATTAAAAAAAAATAAAAAACAAGTCAATTAAGGTAAATTCTTCGTCCAGGTCAGCAAAATATTTTTTCCCGAGGAACTACAGAAATCAGGTTCTTTCCCCATCGCTTCATTTTGCAGAGAGAGTAGAGAGAAGAGAGAGGGGGGGGGGGGCGGGTTTGGGGACAATGTACTTTTCTCATATCAAAATGTAAACCAGTTTTTTTATTTGTCATAATATTTCGCAAGTTAGTAGCATGCTCTGTCTACATAACACGATTATTGGTAAACCCAACGCTGTTTTGGGCTACATTTCAGCCATAAACATTTACTTCTCTCTCGGAATATTTCTGCCCCTCTTTTTCTGCTCCTCCTTCTCCCTCCGATTCCTGTTTTTATCTTCAACAATCTGCGATAAAATCTTGAAATTCTTGAGTAGATTGCATATTCAGTTGCAAAATGCGCAAATATTTTTCTGGAAGTAGCAGCAAAATTGCGAGGTAGTTTAGGTATGTCAAAGTTCAAACACCGAGTTATACCAGATCGCTTCAAAGGTAAAAGGCAAAACTAACTAGGATCTTAAGGGAGTTAACCACCAATTTTGTCCCTCTCTGGTATAAGAATCTACTGAGTAAAGGGAGTAACGCTGGTAACTGCAATCAAGGAGGAAAATGAAGTATTGGAGCTTCGAATGTGATTGGGAGTTGTAAGATGGCCAGACATCGAGCATCCTTCCCTGGGCCGGTGAACGGTCTACTATAGGTATATTAGAACATGTCCGTGGCCTGACTGAAAATCTGTATCGAGGTTGTTCAACATAAAGTCAATATAGGGATCATTTGCATAAACATCAGCCGCGGACTGACGCACTCCGCTGACACCTGACCAGTTTCCTGAATATTCTTCTTCTACGTTTTGTTCTCGTTTCTCAGCACACAAAAAAAAAAAAAAAAAAAAAAAAATGAGTGTCCCCTTAACCAACCTTGAAAACAGCATCATTTAAATAGTTTTTAACCTAATAAGGGCATCTATCTCAACAGACTACGGTCGAACATGCAAACAGATATTTAGAACTGGTTTGTGCATCTGGGGTCTAAACGGTTCTCATGACTTTTTCTTTTATTTTATTTTTTTAGTAATACTTATAAATATTTATATAATGCTTTCTGCATCCACCAAATTGATTTCCTGAACCTGCAATCATAATTTAAGTAAGATGATGACGCCAAATGGCTCGAAGAACAATTAAGCAGTTAGTATAAGACTGAACAGTTAGCATAAGATTCAAGTTGTTGAATCCATAGGTTAAGAAACACCACACTGCAATGTGCGTTTTCATCAACGCATTATTATTTTTCATTCGATATCATCATCATCTGTTTTCCTTCAAGCATTTCCTTTCAGTGATGGTGACCTTTCCTCAACTTCTCACGTTCAGGTAACTGGCAATTCAATGTTCGCTTTCATGGCGCTTTTACGCTCGCGTCTAAGCGGCAATTTGGAACTGGACGCGAATTACGAGAGTCCATTAGATATCATTTCCACTTTCGAGAGTAATTTTTTTTTATTTTCTTATTATTTTCTCAAAGTCATCCGTTAGGGAAACTCGACCTTTCAGTTAATAGCGATTATCTTTATTTTCAAACTTAAGGTAATAAGTACTGACACTTTGTGATTTGAGTACATTCGAGTTGAGTTGAATATAGAATTTAGGCCAAAGGCAAGCACTGGGACCTATGAGGTCATTCAGCGCTGAAGTGGAAACTGACAAGTAAAAGGTTCGAAAGGTGTAACAGGACGAAAACCTCAAACCAGTTGCACTATGAATCAAGTGTTAGGAGGGTGTGGAAAGTAAGATAGAAGAAAGAGAATATGAAAGGAGGTATAGTAAACGGAACGAAAGTGGTTGGAACCATAGGGAGCCGAAGGCACGCTGCAAAGAACCTAAAGTAATGCCTACAGTGCACTGCATGAGGTCCACTGAAGGCACTAATCCCCTACGGGGCTAACACTTTATGTAACAAGTATAATTTTGTCTTGTTTTTTTAAGTAATTTTTTTTTTATCCCTGTCCATTCTTTGTTTAAAATTTTGTGAACTATCTTTTCCTAATTTTACGTTCAATGTATTTGTATTTTTTTTTTTTTTCTACATGAAGTTCTTCCTTCCGTCCCTTTTTCCCTTTTCGGCAACACCGCGCACAAGATAATTCAGCGGCCTAACTTCTGAAAACAAGTTACGAATAAATCATAAAACAGTAGACTTTAATTTCTACCGTACGAATAAATCATAAAACAGTAGACTTTAATTTCTATCGTAATTACCATCAATCAGATCCGTTGCCTCGCCTCGCGAAAGATGGACCACGCGAATAACGCTCCGAAGGTCTGTTGTCTTAAGGGCGGATTCAGTTTGGCCCCACGGGGAACGTTCACACTTAGGGGCGAGGGTCAAGGGAAAGGCGCTTCAAAGATCTAGGGTTTTAAGGACTGTTTTCCCTTGCAGCACCGAGGGACTTCACACTCCGGAGGCTATGGATATGGTTCGATTACGTTATAATTAAAAGCTCGCTCTTGGCCTTCCGCCTACATCGTCTCTAAAATTATGACAGATTCTTACGGGAGAATACCTGATATTATTTCTAACAATTATAAAAAGCGATACTACGAACAATAGTAAACTTCCCTTTCAATGGATCTAGCATTGCACTTTTGACTGAATATATGTTTATATATATATATATATATATATATATATAATATATATATATATATATGTGTGTGTGTGTGTGTGTGTGTGTGCGTGTGTGTGTATATATATATATATATCTATATATATATATATATATATATACGTATATATATATATAGCTTAAAAATGCACTATCGCCTTTAAATTGTGTAGGAAGGGTCCACAATGTTTCGAAGTGTGGAAAAAGCCCTACGTGGTGGGCGATATGAGATCTCATATCTTTTCTGTTTCTATCATTGAACATGAATATCACTGTAGATTGCTATACATATAGACACATACATACTATATATATATATATATATATATATATATATATTATATATATATATATATATATATACTTTTTTAAATAGATACCTCCGCTAGATACCATCCAGTTTGAATGATGTCTTGTTAATAATAATAATAATAATAATAATAATAACTAATAATAATAATAATAATAATAATAATAATAATAATAATAATAATACAGTAATATATATATATATATATATATATATATATATATATATATATATGAATAACTTGATCACGTAGTATATATCACGCATTAAGGCAAGAAATATATGGAAAACTTCATAGAACTACAGACACTTTGATTAGAAAACTGGACAGAAAATTAAACAACCTTATCAACGACAGTAATTGGACCAATAATGCTAGAAGTGATTGTGTGGTGAATTTATCAAGCAAACAAATAAGCGATAATGCAGTGCGTGCATTAGGCTTTGGGTTATCTTTCTTCATTTGTAACAAACCCTCAGCTTTATCAATAGCGACATCTCTATATAAGTTTGAAAAATACTGTGACCTACCACAAAATCATTTAGACATTATCACAGACATGACATATAGTGCTATGCATGCCTATCATGAAAATAGCTTCCCCGCTCGCTACAGAAAAAGGTTAAAAGAATTGAAGGATGATATTAGCTTTCACATTACCAGGGCTGATAAATCCAATAGTTTAGTGGTTCTGGACAAAACTGACTACATATCACGCATGCATACTTTACCAGAAGATGAAATAACTTACAAAAAACTCGCAAAAAATCCGTTGGACCAAGTAATAAAAAACTTTAATATCAATATCAAACAAATTCTTAAAGATAAAAAAGAACTTTTGTGTAAGTTAACTGTAAAGTGTCCCTCATTACCTTATTTATATGGCCTAGTCAAAACTCATAAGGAAAACAAACCTATGCGCCCAATTATTAGTACTGTAGGATCAATTGCTTATTAACTATCTAAATATCTTACTAAATTGTTATCCCCGCTACTAGGAACTGTATCTAATTCACACATCCGGAATTCTCTTGATCTTGAGGAAAAATTAAATAACATTGTACTGAACCCTAGCGATATCTTTGTCAGTTTTGATGTATGTTCCTTGTTTACAAAAGTCCCTATTGACTCTGTGCTAGAATATACAAGTAATGAACTTGTACTGCATAAATTGCCTATGTCCGTTAGGCACATAATTTCCTTGATTAAGTTATGTATTTGTGATTGCAGTTTTATTTTTAATGGAGAATATTACCAACAAATATTTGGTATGGCCATGGGTAACCCTTTATCACCACTCCTTTCAAACTTATATATGGAATTTTTTAAGAGACAACACCTCCCGAATATCACACTTGTCCCCTTAAATTGGTACCGATATGTCGATGATATCTTAGTAGTTTTACCTGTTGGTATCGATGTAAATGATTTACTGTCTAAATTGAATAATTTAGTGCCATCCATAAAATTCACTGTCGAAATTGAAAATAACAATGTTATCCCTTTCCTAGATGTATTAATATATAGAGAATCTTTTCAATGCAAATTCAGTATTTATAGAAAACCCACAAATAATTTAACATGTGTACATTTTTATTCTGGTCACCATCTTGATATTAAAATTTCAATTTTTTTTTCTATGTTCCTACGCGCTTTGCTTATCACGAGTCCATAATATCTTGACCAAGAAATAGAATACATAAAGATAGAAAATGATCTCTGCTACCCACCTCATTTAATTGATTTATGTTATCAAAAAGCTCACAAAAAGTTTTGTCTTTATAGTGTTACTATTAATGAAAAAGAAATGCCTAAAAATGTACTTAGCTTACCTTACTTTCGTGGATTTGAAACCATAAAATCAAAATTTAAATCGTTTAATGTTAATGTAGTGTTCTCTTATAAAAATACCATTAAAGATATGCTAATTAAGAATAGTCCCGTAACAAATGACATCATTTACAAAATTCCTTGTAAGGATTGCCCATCATTTTACGTTGGTCAGTCAAGTAAAATTTTATGTGTACGTATTAAGCAGCATATGTATTCAGTTAGAACAGCCCAGACTTCAAATGCACTGTTTATCCATCTGAGTGAAAAATCTCATTGTATTAATTGGGGTGATACCTCGGTAATTGCTAGATCTAATGATTATGTTTCAAGAAATTTACTGGAATCGGCAATTATACAAATCACTAATAAAAACAACCTAAATCTTAGTCTGGGAATGTACCATTTGGACCCATAAATTTGTAAGATGTTTATAAAGGACCTTAAAATAAATGAACTACCAATAAATTAGTCCCACATGTATATAGTTATTATTTTTTTTTCTCTCTCTCTCTTTCTCTCTCTCTCTCTCTCTCTCTCTCTCTCTCTCTCTCTCTCTGGTTCGATATTCTCTCTCCCTCTTTCTCTTGCTCGATATATATATTTATATTTTCTTTCGTCTTTTCATTAATAATAATTTTCTGGGAAAATTTGTGTAAATTTCATGATATTAAGTTGTATATGCTTCCTTGTTTGTTTCAAAATGTACTGTTTTCTGGAAGAATAACCTGTTTACCGCGTGTGTATTCTCCAAGGTGTGGCTGCCCTCAGGTGTTTCCTCGTTTCTGAAGAGTGAAATCGACCTTATTGCTAATCTTGTAGTGTCAGTTTGGGTATTAAGCCTTCTTTTGACTATGTTTTCCTCTGTAAAATCAGTTTGCCTTAGTAAAGGGCCGGAACAAGACCGAAAGTACTCGGCTATCTCGCTTTTTCATTTTTTCCTCCGTGGCAAAAACCTTTATATATATATATATATATATATATATATATATATATATATATATGAACCAATTGTTAGGAGAGGGTGGCAAGCAAGATGGAAGAAAGAGAATATGAAAGGAGGTACAGTAAAAGGATGACAGGGCTGCAGCTAAGGGCCGAAAGGTCGCTGCAAAGAAGCTTAAGTAATTCCTATATATACATATACATATGTATATGTATCTATAATTATATATAAATAAATTATTATTATATATATATATATATATATATATATATATAGTTATATATACACACACATATTCGTCTGTGTGGAATACAGAGAGAATTAAAAATCAACAGATCCCCACAGATTCCCATTGAATTACTGCAGAGTTGTGAAAAATTAATCTACAAATAAAACAGAAACAAGGCGTGATCCGACCTCCAGTTACTCCGGGCGTTTGCTAAAATCTACGGTCAAATAGAGCGAAGTTTAACCAACGAAAATTGAAATAAATACGCTATATTTTATTGGAAAAAATAACCGATGTGTGCTGTTTAACATGCACAATATTTATTTTTTACGTTTTCATTCTAATAAATAAGTCATAAAGATGCTATCCTAAAATTCCTGTATATTTAAATCAAAGCGAAACACATTTTCCAGACCTTTTGGTCGGGGTTGGCAATGATAAAATCAAACTGATTTAATCAAGTGATTAAATCATTGATTTTTTCATTAAAAAAGCATTATCTTTTTTTATTTGAAAGCAAACAAATTGAAAAATGTGGCTTTGTAGTTAATGAAAACTTAAGCATAACTTAATGTAGTTAATGAAATCTTAAGCATATATTTTGATATAAAAAATATTGCAAGTACATACTTTAGGCCAGAACTGGAAACCTAACAGATAAATCCATAGTAATTCTGTCATGAAATACATTTTGAGGAAAAAAATTATTGAAAAATATCTGACACATCAAAAAAAAAATAAATAAATAAAAAAAATCCAATAAATAAAATAAATTTAATAAATCACTTATTTTTTTAAAATAAAAAAAATCACCAACCCTGCTTTTTAGGCTTTTCCATAGGGCTTTCCTAACACCCCACCCCCCCAAAAAAAAAGAACAACAACAACAATAACAAGGTAGTCTGTAGGCTTACTCCCCAAGAAAACGAAAAAAATCGCAACGCACAGTCATAAGTAAACAAGCCAGAAGTATAGTGGGTGGACCCAGTAAAGTGATTCAAGCAACTCAGCAGAGGGTCTTAAAATTGTGACGGTAATGCCAGCGACATCCCACAGAGCGAACGCCTCTTCCTCTCCCCAACAGCCTTTATAATCCTGACATAAATTGAAAGTTGGGGGGGAAAAAGCAGCTTAAGAGACGAGCGGTTGACTTTAGAAGACAGGTAACAAAACTAGCTCCCATCCCTTTGCAAAATCCTACTTATAGAGAGAGAGAGAGAGAGAGAGAGAGAGAGAGAGAGAGAGAGAGAGAGAGGAATAATCTTTTACGGTAACTGCGGCGATAAAATAGAATAAATATAAAATTTAGGCAAAGGGTCAAGTACTGGGACCTATGTGGTGTAAAGAGAGAGAGAGACAGAGAGAGAGAGAGAGAGAGAGAGAGAGAGGGGGAATAATCTTTTACGGTAACGGCGGCGATAGAATAAAACAGAACAGAATATAAAATTTAGGCCAAATGCCAAGCGCTGGGACTTATCTGGACCTTCATATCTGAAACGAAAATCGACAGTATGAAAGGTTTGATAGGCGTAAAAGGAGGAAAACCTCAAAGTAGTTGCACCATAAATCAATTGTCAGGAAAGAGTGGAAAGTTCAGATTGAAGAAAAGAGATTACGAACGGAGGTACAGTAAAACGAATGAAAGGGGCTGCAGCTACGGGTCCGAAGGGACGCCGCCCGCCAAGAAGAACCTTAAGCAACGCGGCGATGACTTTTTTAAAACTAATTATCATAAATGGGCTTCATGCATCATCATTACGTAGGATTAGTTCTCGAGTCCTCGCTGACGCCGTCCTCTTCCCTGCCAGGCGACAGAGACTCGGTCTTCCGTCTTCATCTTTTTGCTGCCTGTTTAGGAGCTCGGAACTTTTGAAGATCCCACCGGTCGCAAACGTACCCCTTGGCTTTCTGGATTTATCATTTTGTTTGCAACCACAAATCAGAGATTTGAAGGTTTGTTTTTTTATCCCACCGGTCGTAAGCGTGCCCCATGGCTTTCTGGATTTATCATTTTGTTTGCAACCACAAATCAGAGATTTGAAGCTTTGCTTTTTTTTATCCCACCGGTCGTAAGCGTGCCCCATGGCTTTCCGAATTTATCATTTGGTTTGCAAGCACAAATCAGAGATTTGAAGGTTTGTTTTGCTCCCAGGTATCAAAGGGCTTTGCATGTGGAACTCGTAAACCTTCTGAGGTGCAGATATATTTACCATTTAGTTTGCATCCACAAATCAGATATTTGAAGGTTTGTTTGCTTGGAGGTATTAAAGGGCTTTGCATGAGGAACTCGTAAGCAAGCCTTCTGGCGTGCGGATGTAAGAATCAACATAACTATGCACAATATGCAGCGCAATTTTTCAGTGCTAAAAACCAATTTCTCCGTCCTGGTTTGCCTGGCTTTCACTGCTCGTGTTGCCAATATTTTGTCGTTAAAGTCGATCTCACCCATCCATTTTTTTTCTTTCTCTCATACACACACACACACACTCAACTTCATCTGTATTTAGTTCAATTTAATCATTTCCTGAGCTTATTTTGTCGCACTTTCAAACTTGTTAGTACATAAGCCTTTAAGAATGAAGTTCTCTTCCAATCTCAAATTGCAGGTAATCTCTCTCTCTCTCTCAAATATCTCGGCAAGGTAAGCTCACAGCAGAGTAGAAAACAGATTTACATGAAATCTACTACTTATCTCGCCCTCTCTCTCTCTCTCTCTCTCTCTCTCTCTCAACGCAGGAGGGTCAATGTAATCTCTATTCACATTAATCCCTACCGCAAGAAAAAAAAACATCAGCATTCCTGCATAGTCTAATATAAGTAACCCAAGGCAAAGTGAGGTAGTTGAGTTTCATGAATGTGGTCTTGAGGTGGACAGACAGTTACGCCTTCGTCTATTACAAAAGGATTATTGCGGTTAATCTTAATGCTTCAAATCGCCGGAAGCCGTCTGGGGGTTATTAGCGCTCCTCCTTTCGAGATGGTCTCTTGGTTGTGCAATAGTCGCCTTTGTAGTTTGATGCAAATTCCTAAAAATACCGTAGGAAACTTTGGATGGTCGGCTCGACTCTCATAATACGACCGAGAAATAAAGGTCTATATGACTATTAAAAGAATAGCAGTGATTAAAATAGCCCAGATTGGAAGTACCTTCGTTAATAATAAGAATAACACTGAGCGCTAAAAACTCACACCCATAAAAGGTGCTTCGATTTATAAATCTAGTTGTCGGTGTCTATATTGTGATTATTCTCTGATAGCAACGAACTGATTCAGTAGAGAAATTGAAGCCAGAAGCTTTTCATCATATGTATACAACGGTTGCCCATATAGGCTACTTTAAACACTGGATTTAGCTATCTGCCAGTAAGTGCAAATTCTTCTCTAATTAATATACAGGAGGAGTCTGAGGTCATCATTTACGACGCAAATCAATTACCAAAATGTAATGCCGGGTATGCAGATGGGTAACCAAATAATAAGAGAAGTCACAGAATAATGGTTTGAGGATTAAAAGACAAAAAAAAAAAAAGTCTTGTGGTAAGAGAAAATTTAACGGGTTTAGCCAGACGTGCAAGAAATTATCTGGGTATCAGATCGATTTTCTGACTCCCGTTCTGTATGCTTTTAACTCTCTCTCTCTCTCTCTCTCTCTCTCTCTCTCTCTCTCTCTCTCTCTCTCTCTCTCTCTCTCTCTCTGTTTTACCTGTTTTAAAAAGATGACACGATGGATTTGCCATCATTATCGAAGATTCAGCGGGTTCCCAGTGATAAGTAGATAATATCACTTTGAAATAGTACATATGGGTAAAAATAAATAACATTCTAGATTAAGTTAGTCGAGTTGAAAAACAAGACATAATAATATCTGCTATTTTGACTATAGTGTACATTATCTTCGCCGGTGTCTGAATCAAAGCAGCTCTCAAGACTAGAATTCGAGGCAGTATTATTGATAAATAAATAAATATATAAATAAATAAATAAATAAATAAATAAATAAAAAATAAATAATAAATAAATAAATAAACAAGAAAAATGGTCGGTGTCTGAACTGAATGACTGGAGGATCATGTTAGAAACAAAACGAAGAGTCTACAGAGTGTTCAGTTGAATATAAAATTTATGGGACCCAAGAAGTCATTCAGCGCTGAAATGGAAATTGACAGTAAAAGGTTTGAAAAGTGTAACAGGAGGAAAACCTCTAAGCAGTTGCACTGTGAATCAAGTGTTAGGAGAGGGTGGAAAGTAAGATGAAGAAAGAGTATATGAAAGGAGGTAGAGTAAAAGGAACGAAAGTGGTTGCAGCTAGGGGCCGAACGCACGCTGCAAAGAACCTTAAGTAAATGCCTACAGTGCACCGCATGAGGTCCAATGATGGAACTATCCCCCGGCCCCCTACAGGGGCTACAGAGTGAGAATACAGCTTTACACAAATAATTATAATAAAGTACCCATAACAAAACGGAGAAATGGCTACTGTGCGCAAACATCTCTTGGTTCTTTGTTTGTTTGTATAGTATTTTTACGTTGCATGGAACCAGCGGTTATTCAGCAACGGGACCAACGGCTTTAAGTGACTTCCGAATCACGTCGAGAGTGAACTTCTACCACCAGAAATACACATCTCTCACCCCTCAATGGAATCCCGAGAATTGAACTATGGCCATCGCTGCTATCCAGTTTTGAACATCTCTGTTGCCATGAACAGGGTCATGAAGACTGCTTTTGGAATTTTACCCGAAACGTAATGATAAAATGTGCAATTAAAAGAGGACTTACTCCCTCAAAGTTGCTCAAACACCTTCGCTTGTTTTTATAAAATATTCTTTTTATAAACATCTGATTTGTTGTATTTTGTTATACGAGAGTATGAACCCAACAGTCACACGATGATTCGAATGTTAAATCCTGTCTTTTATAATATTCTTCTTATAAAACACATGAATTATTGTATTCTGTCATGTGAGATTATGAACCCAACAGTCACACGATGATTCGAATGTTAAAACCTGTCTTTCAGAGCATTCCTGAAAAATTCCTCCCTTCTGGAATAACCCGCAACCAAACTTTAGAAATACCAATTACCTTTTACGGTCCCTCGTCCCATTCACTGGGTGAAAGGACGCAATTTGTCTATGTCATCTGTGACTCGTTTCCGGGAGGTTAATTAGGTGAACAAACACTTCATTTTCTCAAAATTCTGCGATTTGTGGATGATAGCTGTCATCCGGCTTTGCTCTTTTGCTACACCGAGTTTTCGTAAGTGGAATAAAAGGGAAAAATGAAGTACAATGCCAATACTTCACCTATATGCCTCCTAGCCACGCAATGTCATATCATATACTGATTTAGAATGTTATAGTAAGAAACTATAGATAGAAATGCTACTCACTGACAGAATCATGCTCATGTGCACTTGCATAAATCATGTGTTTGTGTCTTCACACACACACACACACACACACACACACACACATATATATATATATATATATATATATATATATATATATATCATTCAAGCTACAAATGTCCTTTAATATCTAATTCGCTCTACCTCAGAATAGATATATTTTTCATATATGTACCGAGGGGATTTTTTAGTTGATAATAATTTCGTACCCCATGGGATCGAACCACCGTCCAGTTGGACGGGGAACGAAATCAGGATCGGACAGTGACGTCCAACTGGACGGTGGTTCGATCCCATGGGGGTACGAAATTATTATCAACTAAAAAATTCCCCCTCGGTACGTATATGAAAATATATCAATTCCGAGGTAGAGCGAATTAGATATTAAAGGACACACACATATATATATATATATATATATATATATATATATATATTATAATATATATATATATAGATAGATAGGCATTAACCTACAAATGTCCTTTAATATCCATTTCACTCTACCTCGGAATTCATACATATTCACATATGTTAACCGATGGGGAATTTTTTTAGTTGATAATTTCGTCGGCTCAAGGGCACAAACCTATGAACTAAGAAATCAGGGCGTACAGTGAAGCGCTCTAACCATACAGCTATCACGAGAGGTTTAATAAGTTAATATATATGTGTGTGTGTGTCTTTCTGTGTCTACAGCTATGCGCTTCCTTCCTGTGAGAGATGGCTCCATAAATGTCTGACCTTTGTTTATTGATGGGGATTTTGAAGTGAAGTCACAAATCTCAGGCCCTTCACAAATCAAATGTTCTTGGAAGCCTTAGAAAGGTAGAGAGAGATATGTGATTAGCACTTCATACAGTTTCTTCTACAGGAAGAGACAGCAGACAGAACATTGAGAAGCATTCGTTTTTCTAATCGTGACTAATGTAGATAATCGAAGTAAACCCATTCTATAGCATCCGTTCACCTCTACGAAGTTCAAATTTGCTAATGAAACTCGAAATTCAAGCCCATTGGACAGACGTTAAATTACATGACACATATTTCGCCTCCTTCTCATTCAAGAAAATGAACAGCATCCAAATTTGAAATGGCGCAGGATTAAGCTGCAGAGGAGTTTCCAAAGCTCTCCCACTTCCCCATCAGCCATTGTCGGGGGCGGCCGTTGAAGGACTCTGCGCGAGTCCTCCACTCTAAAAGGGCAGGTTAGGCTTACAGCGAACGAACCCCCTCCCTCCTATTTCTAACCCTGTCATCCCCACCACCGTCCCCGCCCCCCAACCCTCGTTTACGAGCTTGGGTTGGGGCCTTCCACTCAGTACCACCCCACCCACCACCCCCGTCGGAATCAAATTACGAAGGCGTGGCTTAACGGGACGGCTCGGGTTCCCTTTTCTCTCTATTGAGGGGCCCCGCCTTCAAAACGTCGTCCTTTGTGGGGAGCCCTCCCGGGCAAAACGGAAGGATATTCATAGGGGTATTACATGACGGCACGGCTCACAACCACATACATATACGTGTATATATATATACGTCTATATCTCCAACCTTTTCCTTAATTAAAGGATGAGTTCGGTAGGTATGAGGTGTGTTTTTATCTATTCATTTTTTTTCTTACGTTTCGCACTTGCAGACCAAAACTTATAAACATGAGGCAAAGACATGGCCAGCAAGTTAATGAAAACATTTCGCTACTGGCAGAAATGTCCTTCATATACATATACGTCCGTTCCATTTCAATCTTGCTTCCGTCAACCATATTGGTATATATAACTATTTCATTCCTATCTGTTCCTCGGCGCGTTAACCAAATATATCTCGAGACCAAAAGAGCGGATGTTGGAGAAACCTGGCAAACAAACAGATTAAAACTATATGGCGATACCGGTGTAGATTTGACAATTTATCTTGTTTGCTCTACATTACCAGACCGAAGCCATATTTCTGCGTCGTAGATTTATGTTAACTAATTATCTCCAGAAGTTGTGTGGAAAGTTCCAAATGTATTATGGCAATCTCATCGATCTACGCGTTATAGACCTCAATGCGTACTACTCTACGTTTTGGTATCTGCTGTGATTTTCGCTTTACTAGCGTTTACTAGTTGATCTTGGCTTTGCAATTGCGCAAATTACCATCAATTCTGAACAATCATAATCTAACAAATTTCGAAATGCAGAATTCTGCAAGGGGGTATCTGCTCACTTACCGGCATACACATGTAAACACACAAACATATATACATATACACACATATATATGTGTGTATGTGTGTGCTGTTAGATGTGCAGTTTCCTCCACGCAGAATTCTGCATTTCGAAATGTGTTAGATTATACATATCTAATCAGAATTGATAATCTGCGCAGTCAACGGGTAAACGCCAGCATAGCGCAAAGCACAGCTGATACCAACCATAAGGTACGTATTGAAGTCTATACTAACTCATAGATCGGTAAGATTGCCATAATACATTTGGAACATTACTTAACATCCACCATCCGCACACTACTGCTGGAGTTAATTAGTTAACAAATCTACGACCTAGAAACATGGCTTCGACCTCATAATGTAGAGCGAAGAAAATAAATTGTCAAATCTACACCGGTATCGCCACATAGCTTATCATGTGGAGCACGACTTTTTGATTTTGATTTATTTAAATTTTTGGCATTATGCCAAGCACTGGGGCAACTAAGGCCATTCAGCGCTGAAACGGAAATTGACAGTTAAAAAGTTTGAAAGGCGTTACAGGAGGAAAACCTCAAAGCAGTTGCACTATGAAGCAATTGTTAGGGAAGGGTGGACGGTAAGATGGAAGAAAGAGAATATGAACGGAGGTACAACAAATGAAATAAGGTAGACGGAAACAAGTTCCAAAGGACAGAAGTATTTCTCCTCTGTGCGCTGGTTGGAATCCACGAGAGGACGAAATTATTATCAACTGAAAAAAATTCCTCTTCGGTTAACATATGTGAAAATATATTAATTCAGATGTAGGGCGAATTGGATATTAAAGGACATTTGTAGCTTAATGCATGTATTACATATGTATAGCCTATATACAGATACATATTCACATATATACAACGGTTTATGTTACCTATGTTGATCTCCATAAAAAATTGAGTTTAAAGCAAACGTTAAACTGTGAAGGATACAGGAACGTATCGAATGTTCTCACATTAATATATATAATATATATAATATATATATATATATATATATATATATATATGTGTGTGTGTGTGTGTGTGTGTGTGTGTGTGTATAGATATATATCATCTTATATATATATATAATTATATATATATATAATATAATCTAAATGATATATATATTATATATATACGATGCTCTGAAGGTAAAAAAAATAGTACTGATATATCCTTAGCATTTTATATGGCCACTTTAAGGCTGTTTCTCAAAATTTTCAGGATAATTTCTCATTACTTTCAAGGTTGTGTCTCAAAATATTCAGCATCATTTCTTATCACTTTCAAAGGTTGTTTCTCAAAATATTCAGCATCATCTCTCATTACTTTCAAGGTTGTTTCTCAAAATATTCAGCATCATTTCTCATTACTTTCAAGATATTTTCTCAAAATATTCAGGTTCATTTCTTATCACTTTCAAGATCGTTTCTTAAAATATTAAGGATAATTTCATATTACTTCCAAGGTTGCTTCTCAAAATATTCAGCATCATTTCTTATAAGGTTATTTATCAAAATATTAAGGATCATTTCTTATTACTTTCAAGGTTGCTTCTCAAAATGTTCAGGTTCATTTCTCACTACATCAGTCTGCATGAAGTCTCGTTTCTCATAACCTTCGAGATCGTCTCGTGATTACCTCATGGTAAACATCCTATTTCCAAAAATGGTTCCTAATCACCCCCATCTCGTTCCAGGTTCGTTTCTCAGCTGAGCGCTTCCTACACGTCGACGAGGGTCCACTGCGAGAACATCCCAGGCCTCGTGCGTCGCCAGCGAGTCCTCTGCGAGCGACACCCCGACGCCATGCTGGCCGTCACGGAGGGGGCCACCCTGGGCGTCAGGCAGTGCCAGAAACAGTTCCAGGACTCGAGGTGGAACTGTTCCACCGTGCCCCGGGACGCGTCCGTCTTCGGCAGACATGTGTTAAGGAGTAAGAAGTGACAGGTTTTGTGTTACGATGCATTTTCAGCTTTTTAATTGAATAGGGACTTAAATGAGGATCTAGTTTTGCTGTTTTACAGGGAATCGTGGCCTTTACCTCTTTAAAGGTGATATCTGTGAGGCGATACATATCATTTTCCGATCCGATCAGATAATTATAATAATAATAATAATGGGCACAGTTTTCCGTGTCGAAAATGATGGCAATGGTTGCAGGTCCAATATTGTGGACCTACAACCAAAAATAATAATAATAATAATAATAATAATAATAATAATAATAATAATAATAATAATAATAATACCAGCTACTTTGCAGTAATAAGTGGTACGAGCACCAACCTGAAGGAGTGATAGAAACCGATCAGACAAAGATCCTCTGGGACTATGGTATCAGAACAGATAGGGTGATACGTGCAAATAGACCAGACGTGACGTTGATTGACAAAATCTGGAAGAATGTATCACTCACTGATGTCGCAAAAACATGGGACACCAGGGTTGAAGAGAAAGAAAGGGAAAAAATGGATAAGTATCAAGACCTGAAAATAGAAATAAGAAGGATATGGGATATGCCAATGGAAATTGTACCCACCCATAGTCATAGGACCGCTAGGCACGATCCCAAGATCCCTGAAAAGGAATCTGGAAAAACTAGAGGCTGAAGTAGCTACAGGACTCATGCAGAAGAGTGTGATCCTAGAAACACCGCACAGTGAGAAAAGTGATGGGCTCCTAAGGAGGCAGGATGCAACCCGGAACCCCACACTATAAGTACCACCCAGTCGAACTGGAGGACAGTGATAGACCAAAAGAATAATAATAAGGAAAATATAGAAGAATCTCTACAAGTGTAATGCTGCTGAAGTAGCCGATTACTTTTAATAAGTATGCTTGAGAGTCGTGCTTCCTAAATAATAACTAATATAAATAATAATAATAATAATAATAAAATCTAAAAAATAATAATAAATACTGCTGCTGCCTCCTTCGCTGTTGGTAGTAGTCACAGTGATGGTTCGTTAAACGAAAGCAAAAAGCTCCTGCCGGTAAAAAAAATAGCAAGCCAAATTTAATTTGGCCTTTTTTCCATAACGGCAGTAAAACTTCCTGCTTTTGGTGGCTATTGCTTTTTTAACCCTCCAGGAGACCCATCAATTTGGGCAGCAGAGCTGGCTGACTCAAGAACAATAATAGAAGTCAGTCAAACTTATATACTGCTTTTGGTGGGTTGCTTTTCTTAACCGTCTAGGGGACCCGTAAATTTTGGCAGCAGACTGACTCAAGAACAATGACAGAGGTCTTGGGCCATTGTAGCACAAACGAGATGTCGAATACTATTGTTTTCCGGTCCGCGATCCGACATTATCAGTCACAGGGTTACCTGCATGCGAACAAAGACACTTTGATCAATCACAGAGTTTACAGGGAGAGCGCTGGCCCGGTGGTACCCTATCTCGCCAGATGATCTCTGCCTGACATAAGCTTTGAACCATGATATACTATCTGATCCTTCCTGACTCTTATAATCTCTTTTTGTAAGCAGGTCTGTCGTTTCCTTCGATGGGGCAGTTGGAGAGTTTGTTCCTTTGACCTAAGCTTAATATTTTTTAAGTAGTTGAATAGCATCATCTTCTACATTCTAACTGTGTATTTACAGAGACATGTCTTAGTGATACGAAATGGTAAGCATTCACAAGCTCAGCAATTATATTTAAAACAATCAAAGCAAAGCTGAAAGCATTCATTTACTTTTTTAGGAAGGGATCAGCTTTGACGAGTTTTGTCCGTGCACGTTTGCATGTCTGTCCGGTGTAAATTCAAGGGCTTTATGCGTTTATCATACATGTTTATTCGTATATCCGAGGCATATATATCTATGTATTATATATATAGCAAGTTTAGACGTTTTTCGGTTCACCGATTATTCATTTATTTCTTTATTTATTCACTTATTTGCGATCTGAAGGTCAACTTCCTTGTACGTGAGATTTATCTGGTTATGAGGCATCAAATCGAAAGGCATACGTATCTATGTATTATATATATATTATATATATATATATATATATATCCACCTTATCACTATATATATATATATATATATATATATATATATATATATATATATATATATATACTATATATATATATATATATATATATATATATATATATATATAGTAAGTATAATATATAGATACGTTTTTTTGTTTCTTTCACAGATTATTCATTTATTTTTTTATTCATTCACTTATTTGCGATCTGAAGGTCAACTTCCCCCGTACGTGAGATTGATCTGATTCTGAGGGAACAAATAAAACGATTTCAGACGTGGCCATATCCCATTCTCTGTCTAGGGGTATCACCGCCTCTTCTGAGGTTAAGAGTAACTATCAAATTAACCGTCTGGGCGAAGAAGCGATATGGCCACTCAATTACGAAGTGGAATTAGAGTCCTGATCTTCCGTTATCCAATTCAGTCTCGGCGTAAAAAGGCTAACAACAGGTATATCGTATTTCGTGATGACCCGAGACATGACTTCTATTAACGTAGTTGCGATTCTACACCTTTGAATAAATGCCGCCGTCTGGAGTCAGTAGCCCATACATATACACACACACATACATACATACGTATATACTATACACACACACACGTATATATATATATATATATATATATATATATATATATATATATATATATATGTGTGTGTGTGTGTGTGTGTGTGTGTGTGTGTGTGTGTAAATAAAAGGCCCATCAAAACACTCTAATGGTTTAAAGCTATAAGGACTATATTTCGGTGGACTCACTTCCACCCTTATCAAGTAGTGATAAGGGTGGATATTAGTCCACCGAAATATAGTAGTCCTTAGCTTTAAACCAGAGCCTTGTTTTAATGAGATATATACATATATGTATAAATATGGGTATGTGACAATTATAGTATCAAGAGCTCGACATTGCTGAAAGGGTGGTCATGTTAACAACGATCGTTCCGTATAAGTCTGGGCATGAAACTACTATAAGAAACACATGCAGGATTCCATGAAAGCGTCCTGAGTAGCTTAAATCAATAAAACCTCCACTCTTCTCCACGCCTGAAACTGGCATTAATATATCAGTTATTATGACGCAGGGTATAATATGATTCTGAGCGAACAACTTCCGATCGACGAGGAATATGCGCACCAGAGTTAATATAAGTATAAATCAATATAAGTTGAAATCTCTCTTGATAGGTGTGTACACACCAGAGTCGATTTAAAATTGAATTAATATAAATTTAAATCTCTCTTGATAGGTGTGTACACACCAGAGTCGATTTAAAATTGAATTAATATAAATTTAAATCTCTCTTGATAGGTGTGTAGATAAGAGGATAGCTTCGAAACCTACTCAGGAAGATTGCGCCTGTCTCGTATAATTCCCTCTGGGTGTAATTTACTGCGAAGTTAGAGCTAGTTCGATAGTAATTGGTTATTTATAGCTTAATAACTGAAAGTATCAAATTTCCCAATTAAAGTTAGTGGCAATCTATCATATATATAAAATAATATAAATATATATAACATAATACACACACACACACACACAACACACACACATATATATATATATATAGATATATATTATATATATATATATACATATATATATATATATATTTAATTAAAATATATTTATATATAATGTGTGCAATGTATGTGATTATACATACACACACACACACACACACACACACACACACACATATAATATATTAATCCTATATATATATTAGCTATATTATCTATATATAATATATAAATTATATATATATTATGCATATATTCGTAATATATATATAGATAGATATATATATATATTTGACAATCACCTTTTTTTGATAAAAAAAAACTACGGATAAGACACAGGCAATGTTAATAACGTTGACATTCAATAACGAAATAATGCTGCATTATATATATATATATATATATATATATATATATATATATATATATATATATATATATATATATGTGTGCAATATATGTGATTATACATACACACACACACAGACACACACACACACACACACACACACACATATATATAGTATATATATATAATATCTATATATATATACATATATATATAGCATATATATATGCATATATACATACATATATATATATATATATATATATATATATATATATATATATATATATTTGTGCAGTCACACATTTATTTATTTGACAACACCTTTTAATAAAAAAAAAAACTACGGATATGACACAGGCAATGTTAATAACGTTGACATTCAATAACGAAATAATACTGCATTATAATCTGAAAGCGCTAGTTTTCATGTTTCAATTTTTGTCCTGTTTTCCCCAATGTTATGTACGATCCGATAGGACTAACATTGCCTCAGTTTTATGTCTATTCTTCCGCATATTATATCCAAAAAATATATTAGTATACCCTTAACTGTAATTACATCAGTGATGACAAATACTAATCAATGTTATATATGATCACAAATATATACTAACAATGCCTCAGTTTTATGTCTATTCTTACGCATAATATGTCCAAAAAATATATTAGTTTAACTTTTATGCAATATCATCAAACAGAGATGACAAATACTAGTAATTCAAATAAGAACCTCTTCACAAACGTCTAAATACTAATTATAATAAGAACTTCATCACAAACGTCTAAATTCTGAATACTAATTCAAATAAGAACCTCTTCACAAACGTCTGAATACTAAATTCAAATAAGAACCTCTTCACAAAGTCTAAATACTAATTCAAATAAGAACCTCTTCACAAACGTCTATATACTAATTCAAATCAGAACCTCTTCACAAAACCTAAATACTAATTCAAATAAGAACCTCTTCACAAACGCCTAAGTACTAATTCAAATCAAAACCTCTTCACAAATGTCTAAATACTAATTCAAATCAAAACCTCTTCACAAACGTCTAAATACTCATTCAAATCAGAACCTCTTCACAAACGTCTAAATACTAATTCAAATAAGAACCTCTTCACAAACGTCTAAATACTAATTCAAATAAGAACCTCTTCACAAACGTCTAAATACTAATTATAATAAGAACCTCTTCACAAACGTCTAAATACTAATTCAAATAAGAACCTCTTCACAAACGTCTAAATACTAATTCAAATAAGAACCTCTTCACAAACTTCTAAATACTAATTCAAATAAGAACCTCATCGCACAAACGTCTAAATACTAATTCAAATAAGAACCTCATCGCACAAACGTCTAAATACTAATTCAAATCAGAACCTCTATACAAACGTCTAAATACTAATTCAAATCAGAACCTCTTCACAAACGTCTAAATACTAATTCAAATAAGAACCTCTTCACAAACGTCTAAATACTAATTCAAATAAGAACCTCTTCGCAAACGTCTAATTACTAATTCAAATCAAAACCTCTTCACAAAAATCTAAATATCAATTAAAATCAGAACCTCTTCACATACGTCTAAATACTAATTCAAATCAGAACCTCTTCACAAACGTCTAAAAACTAATTCAAATAATGAAAACTTTTTTCACAAAAAAACTGACGTCTGAATACCTAAATTCAAATAAGAACCTTTCTTCACCAAACGTCTAAATACTGTTCAAATAAAAGAACCTCTTCACAAACGTCCCCCCCCCCCCCCCCCCCCTTAAATACTAATTCAAATCAGAACCTCTCTTGCATCATACGGTCTAAATACCTAATTCAAATAAGAAGTCCCTTCCTTCATTCACAAAACGTCTAAATACTAATTCAAATAAGCAACCTCTTCACAAAGTGTTTTTAAAAAATGCTAAATACTAACTTCAAATAAGCACCTGCTTCCTCGCACAAACGTCATAAATACTAATTGCAAATAAGAACCTCTTCACAAACAAACGTCTGAATAAAAATTAAATTCAAATAAGAAATCCTCTTCAGAACAAAGTCTAAAATACTAATACAAATAAGGACCGCTCTTCACAAACTCTAAATCTAATTCAAATAAGAACCTCTTTCACAATACGGCTCTAAATTACTTAATACAAATTTAAGGCTCCTTCAAACAAACGTTCCAAATACTAATTCAATAAGAACCTCTTCACAAACGTTCTAAATACTAATACAAAATAAGGACCTCTTTCACAAACGCCTAAATACCTAAACCTAAATTAGAACCTCTGCAACAAACTTCTAAATACCTAAATTCAAATAAGAAGCCTCTTCAACAAACGCTGAATAACAAATTCAAATAAGAACTCTCTTCAAAAAGTCTAAGATAAAACTAATAACAAATAAGGACCTCTTTCACAAATGTCTAAATACTAATTCCATATAAGAACCGGCTCTTCAAACAAAGTCTAAATACTAATTCAAATAAGAACCAAATTCTTCAAACCAAAGTCAAAATACTAATTCAGATCAGAATCCTCTTAAAACACAAACGTCGAAATACTAATTCAAATAAGAACCTCTTCACAAACGCTAAATTACTAAATTCAAATCAGAACCTCTTCAAAACAAACGTTCTAAAATACTAATTTCAAATAAAACGGCTCTTCAACAAAGTCTAAATACTAAATTACAAATAAACAAATAAGGAACCTCTTCACAAACGTCTAAATTACTAATTCCTATAAAACCTCTGTGCAAATCAAAGGTGTCAAAATACTAATTCAGATAAGAGCCTTCTTCACAAGCAAACGTCGAACTACTAAATTCAAATAAGAACCTCTTCCAACAAACGCCTTAAATACTAAATTCAAGAATCCAAACCTCTTCACAAAGTCTAAATACTAATTCAAATAAGAACCTCTTCACAAAGTCAAAATACTAATTCAGATAAGAACCTCTTCACACAAACGTCGAAATACTAATTCAAATAAGAACCTCTTCACAAACGCCTAAATACTAATTCAAATCAGAACCTCTTCACAAACGTCTAAATACTAATTCAAATAAGAACCTCTTCACAAAGTCTAAATACTAATACAAATAAACAAATAAGGACTCTTCACAAAAGTCTAAATACTAATTCAAATAGCCTCTTCACAAAGTCAAAAATACTTTCGATAAGAACCTCTTCACACAAAGTCGAAATCAATTCAAATAAGAACCTCTTCACAAACGCCTAAATACTAATTCAAATCAGAACCTCTTCACAAACGTCTAAATACTAATTCAAATAAGAACCTCTTCACAAAGTCTAAATACTAATACAAATAAACAAATAAGGACCTCTTCACAAACGTCTAAATACTAATTCATATAAGAACCTCATCACAAACATCTAAATACTAATTCAAATAAGAACCTCTTCACAAACGTCGAAATACTAATTCAAATAAGGACCTCTTCACAAACGTCTAAATACTAATTCAGATAAGAACCTCTTCACACAAACGTCAAAATACTAATTCAAATAAGAACCTCTTCACAAACTTCTAGATACTAATTCGAATAGGAACCTCTTCACAAAGTTCTAAATACTAATTCAAATAAGAACCCCTTCACAAACGTCTAAATACTAATTAAAGTTAAAACCTCTTCACAAACTTTACTAATTCAAATAAGAAACTCTTCACACAAAAGTCTTTTTTTCCAGGTACTCGTGAGTCGGCATTCGTTTACGCTATCAACAGCGCTGGGGTCGTTCATGCAGTCACCAGAGCTTGCAGTCGTGGAGCCATCATGAAGTGCGCCTGCGATTTAACCAAAAAGGTAATGAAAATAAAATTTTTGGGGAAAAAAAAAAAAGCGTATCCTCACATCCTTAACATACTTCTTAAATGGAAATAGCACCCTTCTAGAGATTGTTTTTAATAATTCCTCTTTTGAATAAGATCTTGACTAAAAAGTTAATGAAAATTAATTTTTTGATAAAAAAAAGTATCCTGACATCCTCATACATACTTCTTAAATAATCATACGGCACATGTGTGTATTTAAGAGTGTATTACGTCCATGTGGCACACGAGTACGGATTCCATAATCAAATGGCACGCGAGTGAGTATCTAAGAGTGTATTTGTGGCATACGAGTACGGATTCCAGTACGAGATTCGGTTCGAGTCTCAACCACATTCTCCTTCGCAGGGCGATCATCGGGACCGAGCGGGACAGTTCACCTGGGGCGGGTGTTCCGATAACATTCGCTACGGCACCGCCTTCGCCAGGAAGTTCATAGACGCCCGGGAGCGGAGACAGAGAGACGCCCGCGCCCTCATGAACCTTCACAATAATCGAGCTGGGCGTAAGGTAACTGACTATAGCGAGCAATGCTAAAACGCCTTCCAAAGACTATGCATGGTATACAGATGAACAAAAAGTAGTACTATTAAACTGCAAAAAAAATTTATTCCCACAAAAATAATAATAATAATAATAATAATAATAATAATAATAATAATAATAATAATAAAAATAATAATAATAATAATAATAATAAACATCACACCGAGCACATAAATATACATGTTATATATGTCATAAATGCAGTTTAGACCATGGTAAAGAGTATTAAGAATTAGATGAATACAAGGATTCATTCTGGTGAGTGTGTGTAAATATAAATTAATAATTAAAAAAAAAAAAATAAAAAAAAAAAAATGATAATGTATATATATAATAATATTATATATATATATATCTATAAATATATCTAATTATATTTGTAGATCTATAATATATATATTATTATTAATATATATTTATATATATATATAATATATACATATATTTATATATATATATATATATATATATATATATATCTATATATATATATATAGTATATATGAAGCTATATTACATACTGATCGCCTGAAACTTTTAAATGACATTTCTATTTTCCAAAGTATAGTACAACTGCTTATATGAAGGTTACGAACCAAGTCTCTGGGGGTAAAGTAACGAGAGAGAGAGAGAGAGAGAGAGAGAGAGAGAGAGAGAGAGAGAGAGAGAGAGAATATGTTGAATGACCATTGCGCAACTTAAAGATTCCTTTGAACATATTCAGTAAAAAGTGGCTGTCCTTGAAACGCCAGAACCAAAACGAGTCTAACGTGGATATTTCCAAGCATGTAATCTCATAAACAAGATGCAGAAATTAATACCTCACAATATAAAAAGGGCAGCAAAATAGGACACCACTGCGCTTACATGAGCACGGCTCACCTATTGTTCTGGCGTGGACTCGGATTCTTTTATATTTCATTATTTATTTGATATTAATTAAATAAATTCATTCTCTCTGTTTCTTAGTTTCTTCATAGATTTGGGAGGAAAATGCTGGTAGCAAATTTTCCATTATTCTATCCCTCGAGTGTCTTTTCATTCTTTATAAACCTTAGCAATATAGCCATATGCGGCCTGAGTCTAGATATACTATTCACTGTATTTATAAGTATAAGATTACTATGGCTAGATGGAGAAATAGAATATTTTTTTTGCAAGTACATCTGCACGTGTACTAAATATACTAAACACACACACTTATATACTATATATATAATATATATATATATATATATAACTAATATATGTATAATATATATATATATATTTATATATATATATATCATATATAATAGATAATAATATATATAGTAATTTTCCAGCACGATGCACACGTACGCGCGCACATGAAACTATACAAACACACACATTATATATATATATATATATATATATATATATATATATATATATATATATATATATATCATTCGAATCGATATAGTTATAGACACTACGTAAGTTAGGTCACAGAGCAATTTAGCCTAGAGAGTGAATTATATACCTAGCAGTCAGTCGGAAATAGACATGTCGCTTAGTAAAGCCGAGGATGCTGTATTTAAGCTTAGGCCTAGTCCTGCACAGGACATTGTATCCCTAACATAGCGTACTACCTATTCTTTTAAATAAATCTACACTGGCTTAATGACGGTATGGAAATTCTATAAGAAAGCGAGAATAGCATCTGGGACTAGCGCTTTGTTTACTGAGCCGGGGAAGCTGTAGTACTTTAAGTAGGTTTAATCTATTTCAATCACTTAGGCCTACCCCTATGCAGAACATTGTATCATTAACCAAAACACATATCCTACTACCCATTCTCTTGTATAAATCTATAGTTATAAAAAATAGTTTGGAAATATCATACGAAAATGTGAGCAGCTGCGGATATAGATGTGCTGTTTAATGAAGCCGAGAAAATGAGGCATAGTTTGGTAAGCTTCAATTATTCGAATCGCTAGGCCTAGTCCTAATCAGGTCATTGAATCATTATATATAAAACTCCATTGGCGTTAAATTAGTAGAGATATCATATGAAAGTTTGAAATAAACAGAAACTTGAGCGATCCTCTGAAATAAACAGAAACTTGAACAATATTCCGAAATAAACAGAAACTTGATCAATACTCAGAAATAAACAGAAACTTGAACAATACTCTGAAATAAACAGAAACTTGAACAATCCTATGAAATAAACAGAAACTTAAATAATACTCCGTTATGCTGCTATGGTGCTAAAATACAATATAATACTTACGGTGTATGAAAGTGCACTGAACTAAACTTCGACTTTCTGCGTGAATTTCACTTCCTTGTCTTCATTCCAGAATGTATTTTTCGACCTCTAAAGTAGAGCTGACATTTTACTTAAGGATGATAACATTTTCTACATAAGTGTTCCTCTTCTGCAGTTAGTTTTGATCCTTTTAAGAGAAGACATATTAGTTCTTCCTGGGTGATGCATTGACAGGCATAATGGTGGTTGTTTACTTCCTGCAGTCCCAGACTGAGTCGAGTTTCGCGCACGATTTTCGTCATGACAAAGCCACGCTTTCTTCTAAGCATTTAGAATTACTATAAGCTTCAATACAGCAATGATTCAAAATCCCATAAGACCGAAAGAAAACACCAGACAAAATGGCAGAAGAACGAAAATCTGAACACCTCTACTCCAAATCAGTGGTATTACTGAACACCTGATTCCTGAATCCTGAATCCTGAACTGCTGCAGCAGTGTAGCCAATTTTAGTCACGTGAAATATCGTACTAGACTAATTATCGTGTTTCCAATATCATCATCGGTCAGGCTTTTCGTCATATGGCATGGAATATATCCCTCACTGGATGATTATTCATTAGAGGTTAAATTAAGTAAATAAATCATAAAGTTATTCTTATCTTGTATTTTAATATTAATGACAGAAAAGCGGGTTGCACCAATATAGGCCTATTTGTAAAATTAATTATCAGAGTTTAAAAAATGCTGTAGTCAATTTCGTCCAAAAATTCTTATTGGGAGCGACACGAAAGCGAATCACAGCACCAGGTAGTCAGCCACAGTATAATGTATATGGAGAGAGCACACTAATACATACGACTATACGAGAGTGACTAGCAATGGGCAACAACTTTAGCCAATATTCTGAGACATTCTTAAGAATTTTTATTTACATAAATATATGCATGTCACTTAGTTACTTTGCAAATACTTTATGCATGTTCATATGTACGAAGTTTTCTCGCTCGTCTATGTACGTACGTACAAAGCCTCTCGGTTTAAATGTGTGTATTATGAATAGAATGCTGCAACTTTACGTCACGTCCCAAACGCTGACTTGTAACCCCCACCCTCCCCCCCCCCCCCCCCGCCCCCCCCCTACCAGGAGTATTTGTATCAGTTGAAATTGTGTTTCCCATACTCTTCTGTATATTTGTTCGTGTCTAGGCTTCTATGTTTTACTTTTACAGTTTAATCCTCTGTGTACTTGCACACTTTTTCTTTTCCCTCACTCAAGTGAGCCTAGTGGTGCGGAGTGTGGGTCAGATACAGATACTTGAGATCCACTTCCGTCAAATTTAGTCATTGTTTACCAATTGGCCTATATGATTAAAGTCACCTATGTCAAATACAATTAAACGGTCTTAGGAACTCCTAACTGAACCCAAAAAAGCGTGTAAAATGTAAGATAACCCTCAAATGCGTAAAGTAGCTGGCAAATGACAGAGGCATAGACATTGGCTCAATCTTTTTAGCAACGAGGGGCTTATTTTACGCAACAGGTTTGCTGAGTCCATTTGTCAGCTCTTAGGACTACTGGTAAAATCGTGATCTGCATGCAATATATATATATATATATATATATATATATATATGTATGTATATAAATATATATATATATATATATATATATATATATATATATATATATATATATTATATATATATATATATATATAATATATATATATTCATGTTAATCATTGGAGAAATTAATTCACAGTTATGTATGGGTACATAATATATTTTAGTGTATATACCCATAGCTAACTATATGTATTTACTTCGCCATTTTAAGACCAATCCTACTATGAGTATTTTTTCAATTATTGCTAATCATTGTCCCATTCTTTCGCTAACAATGCTCTTTAAATAAGCCACAGAGTCAGATTTAATCTCATTTTCGTTAGCAATGCAAATGTTCCAAAGTGAGACTAATATCCTTCCTCCAGGGCGTCCGAAAACAGATGCGTCTAGAGTGCAAGTGCCACGGCGTCTCGGGAGCCTGCACCGTGAGGACCTGCTGGCAGACGATGGCTTCCTTCGGTGCAACGGCGCGGTGGCTCAAGTCGAAATATGATAAGGCAATAGAGGTCAGCGTCAGTCCCAAAGGGGAGGGGCTCTACCCCGCGCGAGGGGAACACCGACCCCCTCGCAAGAAGGACCTAGTATACTTGGAGCAGTCTCCTGATTACTGCGACGCCGATGTTGCCTCAGGTAAAGCGGATCTCTGGTTCGGTTTTCTGAGTTTTTTTTTTTTTTTTTTTTTTTATTCCCTGGTAAAGTGGAAATGTAATACTATTAAAAATGTATTAATGTCTTCCTTTGCGCATGATCAATATCTTATCATTCCATCAAATAAGGTGCTTTTACGATCGTCACAGCTAACATGAGCATCGTACTTTTGCCTAAGCAGTGTTGATTAAGAGAGATGTCTAAATAATCTTCCTTTCCAGTGGGTACTATAGGGGTAGGCTCCACTTTGGAGGGGTGCCGATCGTAAGAGATCGTAAAAATATTTGCCAAAAATACACTAATCAAGACAGGCTAATGAATTTATCAGGCATTATTTGCACTATAATAACGCATATTCTCTGTGAGTTTTATCATCCTACGGGGAAAATAAATGATTTTATGAAAAAAAAATGTGAAATTCAGGGCCTCTTGTACTGAAGGTTATTTGATGATCGGTGAGAAACTACAGTCTTGAATAGAAATTCGGTCTGACAGAATGTTTGTATATCCCCCTAGAACATGCACATAAAGTATTATCAAAATAGAACAGTAAGTAAGCACGTAATAACAAAAAAAAGAGCAACAACTTCAGGTAAGTTCAGCGAAAGCCCCGCCGAAAAATAAGGCTATAGCTAGGAAGAAATATTCAGAAAAAATTCAAACCTCGATTTAGGGACAAAACCTTTGGAGAGATTGTAGTTATTATGTCACTTGATAGCCTAAAACATCTAAAAATTATATTATGTAGGACAATCAAAGAAATACCCCCCCCCCTTCCCGAAAAAACCAAACCAGAGAAAAAGCGAAAAAGATTTTTTCTGAGGACAAGAAACTTGAAAAATTTGTTTAGATACCCCTAAAATGGTTTTCTGAGATGAAACTACTCGTAGAAAACGTAGAAAAGACATCGACCAATTTAGAGAGATACTATAATATATATTGCGATTTCCATATTTATCGGCTGCGCTTTCGCTTCAGTTGTTGCTCTCTTTTTTTGTTGTTGTTACGTGCTTATTTACTGTTATATTTTGATAATGATGTATGTGCATGTTCCAATGGGATATACCAACATTCTGTCAGACCGAATTTCTATTCAAGACTGTAGTTTCTCACCGATCATCAAATGACCTTCAGTACATGGGGCCCTGAATTTCACATTTTTTTTCTTAAAATCATTTATTTTCCCTGTAGGATGATAAAACTCACAGAGAATATGCGTTATTATAGTGCTAATAATGCCTGATAAATTCATTAGCCTGTCTTGATTAGTGTATTTTTGACAAATATTTTTACGATCGGCACCCCTCCAAAGTGGAGCCTACACTTAAAACTCATAGTCAGAACACGTTTTACTTAGTCTATACTGTTGTGCGTAGCACATCTATCAGGGAATATCTTTAATAGCTATGAAATATATTTCAAATTTTCCTGTAAAACGAGAAGTAAGTTCCTTTCCTCGGGAATTTCCTTAGGCTGACTGATGCTCTTTGTCATAATGATAATATTACCATTACTTCTTATCGGTGAGTGCTTGCTGTGTATCATACAAAACAAACAGTCGCGTAAAATTAAAAGTAATCTCCTCTTCCTTCGCCAAACCGTAGGCTTCACAGGTACCGGAGGGCGCCAGTGCAACCTCACGTCCTCTGGATCGGACAGCTGCGAGACTCTGTGTTGCGGCAGAGGCTACGACACCCGCCGGAGACTCATCACCACCAAGTGCGAGTGTAAGTTCAAGTGGTGTTGCTTCGTCGACTGCAAGACCTGCGAGACCTGGAGAGACCTCCACTTCTGCAAAACAGAGACTACGTCGAAAGATCACTGACCTGGGTGAGGGAAGATAACGTTGCATGACCCTAGGCCTAGCATGTTAAAGAAACGATGCATCTAGGCCTAGAATTACAATGCATATAAAAAAGATGATGTAATGAATGTTCAGATATGAAGACCTGCGAGACCTGGGAGACTTGGAGAGACCTTCACCTCTTGCAAAAGATCAATGACCTGGGTGAGGGAAGATAACGTTGCATGTTAGAGAAATGATGACCCAAGGCCTATAGAAGTACACTGCATTAAACAAATTATGTAATGAATGTTCAAAAATTCAGTAGGAGACTGAGAGAGAGAGAATGGAGGTAGGATCCACAAATTAGGAAAGTTATTTGAGATAGAAAGACCCAGAAAAAGTGAGCAGAATGATATACATGACAAAACCATCAATTTTCGGTTCAAGTAAGAATTCAGACCCACCAAAAAAGCTAATTTCAGTGGCCAATAAACAAGCTTAAATGCCCTTTATCCAAGACAGGCCACATAGACGATACTACTTTAAATAATGTATCTAGATGAAGAATACCCTACAAATCTGTACTGCATCATGGTTCCAAAGAAGGCGATCTTATTCACACGTTTTCTAAACCTTTTGGACGACCTGCTTACAAAAAGAAATTTAGCCACTAATTCATTGTCGGTTAAGGGTTAAGCAACGCTGTACCCTAAAATTAAAACCTTTAGCTACTCCTGATATATTTCGTATTAACAAATGTCTTCCAGTGCATAAACGATAATGTAAACTAATAAAAAAGCAGATATTGATATGCTGCTAACCAACGCAGATATTAATATACTTGCCATAACTTAGGACGTACCCAGTGGCTAATGCCGTACGAACACACTTTTCTTACGCTTTAGTGATTCAAGATGTTCCGTGGACTAAGACTCTTGACAAAGAGAATGGGGAGCATTTGTAATCGACTTATAATTATCCTAAACAGAGCCTCCTGTCAGTGTTATTTACGCTACAGGTTCTCTTCCCAGCCACACACGCTCACAGACAGAGCTCAAGAACCCCCTGGAGATGCATAAAGCGGCGGTTTAAGAAGATTAAGTGGCGGTACTGTTTATATACCTTATTTCTTTCTAGGGACGGGAAGGAGGAAGGGATAGGTGGAACAAAGGAAGCAAATAAATTCCAGACAAATAGAGAAGGGATGCAACATTCCACTAGACCGAGAGGTGTGTGCTAGTCTCTGAAAACCATCTGCGTCGGTGAGAGTCTAAATCACAGGGAACTCCTAATGTGAGGGTGCGCGCGCTGTTGTGTGGCGTTTTACTTTTGTCATTACTGGACGATAAAGCTGATTGCTTTTGATTTATCGTCCAGACGATTCGTCCGGCTTCCTTCGAAAAATACACAGGTGCACTCGGCAAAGATCTGTAAATATGAGGGTCCTGCTCAACATTAATCTAAGGTGAAGCAGTAATTTTAATTTTTCTCTCTCGGAAACCGATGGTCATAGACTTACGAACACCGTCCTCCCCAACTAGCAAAAAAAAAAAAAAAAAAAAAAAAAAAAAAATATATATATATATATATATATATATATATCTATATATATATATATATATATAAATAAAATCATTCCATTTTTGGGGAATATGTTCTGCAGTAATGACTCTTGAACGGAGCTTTAGCTACTGGTTTAAATTCTGAAGCTTCTGGAAACTAAAGGATGGTTAGCTTAGCGTTAATGATTGCGTGGGAAACATAAACAGAAGTATTGTTATAATATATTCTGTATATTTGTCTTTATGCAGAAACACACACACACAACACACACACACACACACACACACACACACACGAAAGAGTCGGCAGCAAAGTAGTAGTGATATATCCACAGCTTTTCCTGGCAAATGAAGTACGTAGAGCGCTGTTTCCTTTTCCCGTCATCCACACATGCACAAGGCGTGAGAAAGATATGGTATTTATTTGAACTACAGAATAATAATAATAAAATAATAATAATAACATAATAATAATAATAATAATAATAATAATAATAATAAAGATAATATAATAATAATAATAATAATAATAATAATAAAATGGAGGTGGCTTGTTATGTCCATTAAATTAAGAAAAGTTAACAGCGATATTTTAGTGCGTCCTGCCGTCTTTGTGTTAAAGAATTACATGATAAATTGCAGGAAGGATGATGAAGAGCTAGACTAAGGGTCGCGAAGGGCATAATAAACTAATAATAAGATAAAAAAAAAAATTAAATGTAATAGGTAGATAAATCTCTGGGTCTCTCATAACTGCGTCATGTGCATTTACATAAAAGGTATCCAAGAAAAAAAACAGAAGAAGAAGAAGAAGAAGAAGAAGAAGAAGAAGAAGCGTTAAGCAACTGTAGTATCAGAGTATCCACAAATATTTTAGAAATGAAAATCACAAATTATACTCGGTTTTTTTTTCATGTGTCCACCCGCCTGTGGTGTCTCCGTATGGTAACACTGCGTCCCGGGTTTTAGATAGTTAAATTCAGCTTACATTCAACAATAATGATAATATCCTATTTCGAATATTAACGGTGTAATTCGCATACAGTAAATTATTAAAACACTTTTCAGTTGCAAATCTACACCCAGATATCCTTTTATTTACCTAAAACTTACACTTAGCGTAACTATCTAAAGCCCGGGACGCAGTGTTACCATACGCAAACATCACAGGCGGGTAGACAGATGGAAAAAAACAAAGTATAGGCTATCAAACCCCCACCCAGGGTCTGTCGAAACTGAAAACAGGAACATTCTGCATTTTGTGTTGCCCTTCTTATAGCTTATGTACATATTCGCTGTATTCCCCCCTTTCAAAGAAGTGTAAAAAGTTCTTGTGCAACATAGCTTAACGATATAAAAAGGTCCTCTTTTTGTGAATCTACTCACGATTTACTGTTTTTAGCGGATTCAAGCCTTCTCATTGAGTATGTGTAGATTTCACAGAGACTAAGGTGTCGTTTGTAAAAGTCTTATATCTTTGTTAGTCTTTAAAGAAGAATAAAAAAAGTCCGCATGTGACGAGAGCTATAGATAGTCGGATCCTGCTCCTGGGGAAAGTTACCGTTCTTTACACATTAGTCAAGTCGTACACTTCTTACTCGGAATAGCTAAAGTTCGTTTTCCTTGGTGCCGCTCACTTGTTTTTATTCCTAAAAGACATTTTAAAAATGGAATGGAAATCATGGCTCACTCTTCCTTTCATCATGCCCAGTTTAGACCTATAACTGCTTCAGAGTCTGTTTGTACAGTAGAAGTTAAAATTTCTAACGTAATTGACGTTTTTGAACAATTTAATGGTACTAAACACATCCTCGGAAATATGATATCGTAGGTACCTCAAAAAATCTACATCTTTGCATCTTTCAGGAATTCAAATGTTAGTGAAATCGTTTAATGGCGCATATTCAAATTATGCATGATAAAGGTGTTATTGTAGAAGCTGCTGTAATGGAGTTATGTGATTTTTAAAGACATTTCAGCACCACGATCCCTACATCAAAAATGTACTCTAAATTCATTGTTCCAAAAACAAGATTCCCTGATTGTTCAGATCTGTGTAAAGTCATCTATTCGTTCGTTACCTACTTCAGATCTATTTTATTAATATCAGAGAAGAAACGAAGGAGTGGGAGAGAGCGGGAAAGGCCCACTCGCTATTTTATGGCCGCTCAAGGCCATCGTCCTGAAAGACCATCCAGTATTTTCTAGAGACTATTTTGCTTTTTATTAACAAATCCCTCAAAAGAAACTTTGCCTTAACATATCAAAAGTATCTGCCCTTCTTCCTCTGAGCAGCAAGCAAGATTCACAACAACAAGGTATTCCAGTAGGACGGGAAAATATAATAGTAATTAAAAAAAAAGTAAATTGCAATATAGCTTCGTCATGTGGTAAAAAACTAGTCAATTCCAATTTGATATTAACGCCTTATAGTTGGGCGAGGCGCGTCAAAATATTATCGAGCCATGCAGGGGAGCTGCAATAGCTTTCTTAATTATTTTCGCCTCGTCTTAAGAACTTGATTCTTATCCTAATTCCTTTTTTTTATTTTTTCCTTACTCTTATACTTCTCAGCTTCCCCAATATGCAATTTGAGAAATTCTGCTATTTTCATAAGCATTATGTTATGTCCTCGTGTTCGTTAGCAAGTTTGGGCTGCAAAAAAATTGGCCACACATATTTCATAAAAAAATTTACTGAATATATATTTCAGCTAGAATGAATTTTAACAGGTTGCCAGAGTTAATTACATTTATCAATGGCCAGCAGATACTTACTGAGAGAGAGAGAGAGAGAGAGAGAGAGAGAGAGAGAGAGTATGTGCAATTGAAACACCCCCCCCCCCACCCCTGCACTAGCTACGCGCCCTGTCCAACTAGGCAATTTATTGTACACTGTACATAAGAGAATAGTTTCGTGTGTGTATTATTGTGGTAATGCTTAGAAATAATTATGTTGTGTACACCAGCACTGTACTTAAATAAGAATAAAGGTATCAACCGCTCGTGTATTCTTTCGTATTTCCTTGTTTCTAGCAACAAAGCAAAAAAATCTTTAGGATTTAGAGGATGTAAAAGTAAGCCATCACTTCCCAAAACCTTGATGTTCGCCCCGGTTTCTGTAGATGGTTCTAATGAAGGTCCCTTCAGCTAAGCCAGGGGGAGTAACCTGTCTGGACAAGTTAAAGTTATCCCTATAAGACCCCCAGTCCCTTACGACGCTCCTGATTGGCCGTTGATAAGCCAATCGCAGTGCCGGAAACTCTCAGTCTCTCTCGAGAATTCACATAGGCAGGATGTATGTTTCAAAAGCATCCCTCAAGAGATGGAACACGCATCCTGCTTCCTGCCTACGTGAACTCTCGAGAGATACTGAGAGTTTCCAGACCTGTGACTGGCTTATCAACAGCCAATCAGGAGCGTCGTAAGGGACAGGCTTAAACATCAGATGGAAGGTTGATGTGAATCTACTATAGCTGTTCCGTCATTGCCGTAAAACAGGGTCTGGAAACGGAACCAATTCCAGATTCCCTGAGCCAAAGAGGTACAGCTCGGCTTCAGGAAGGATTGCTGAACACTGATCCAGTGCTTACGGGGAATCGCAGATAGTATAGGAGTTAGGTATTGTGCCCTTTTTTTTTATATGAACGTAAATCAGATTCAATATTAAGGGCTATCTCCTGAAATTCGGGATCCATCAGCAAGCCCATCTGTTGGTGTTTCACTGGCGTTCCCAGAGGGATTTATTTCTGCAGGATGTGTCTATTTTTAGGATTGACAACGCTTCGTTCTGAGAGCTTCTCGTAGGAAGTGTGAAATACGATGTTTATGGTCATCAGAATCCGCACATAAGAAAGCAACAGAATTCAGTCATTAATGACAATGCCAAGACGCATGAAAAGACTCCCTGATTTCTTCAGGGTAGCGGGAGGTGCCCGAGTTACACCAGTATGCCACCACGGGACGCACGGTCGAATGACAATATTTCAGGGAAATGTTACAAATTTCGCGTACGAAAGTATAACTGAAGTAAATATTAAAGATTTTTGTCAGGCATAATACCTCATAGAAGAAGAAACAGCGACAGGCGGCTTCTCCTCCTCCTCTGAGCTGAACTACTCTGGCCCAGTCACCATAAGTCTCCGCTTATCTCAACCCCCGGACCCTATCTTATCTCAGCCCCTTGCTGGAGCATTTGCGAATTAATAGAACGTTACTGGGAGCTGAGTCATCGCTAGACAGGTAAAGGCTGCAGTTAGCGATCAGTGATTTCTTGGAAGTCCTCCCCCCCGCAACCCCCACCCACACACCCAGCAAACCCCCACGATAGGATGGCCTCAGCCTCAGATTTTGCGAACGACGTAGGAGAGGAGAAGGAGGAGTCATCTCGGCCTTTCGCATTACATGTGAAAGAGGAGAAGTCGGTCTCTGGGGCCATGCACCTTTCAATTTCGCTTGCGATGCTCATTTGCTCTCCCCTGGCCTTCTCTCTCTCTCTCTCTCTCTCTCTCTCTCTCTCTCTCTCTGCATGCGGATCTGTGTGCAGAGGTTCGTATGAACTGAACACAATGCATTTTATGAGGAGGGAGGGGCTTCTTTCTGTGTATGTGTGTGTGCTGAAGTTGTTGATAACATCATGAAGGTTACTCAGCCTTTCCTTCTCCCTTTTTCTCAGTGTGTGGCTAATCAACCTAATGAAGATCTCTGCCTATTTATCTGTTTCTCTGTCAGTTCTCAGCTACGCTGCGAAAAGGAGTATCCCTGATGGTCATTATGATCCAGCTAGCATTTCTTTCATGTGCAAGCATCTCCAAGCACGCCTTGATAATCCAAATATTTCACAGATGCGAAAAGTAGCATCTGATCTTTGCAACAGAATCTAACCATTTGCATCATCACCAAGTATCGATAGACATTCGTACGGAGAGCGGAGTTAACCCAGATCCATAAGTCCCTGTCTCTCTCTGTCCACTGTGGCTTAAAAACGACTCTGTGGTCCAAGTAATTACTAGGTCTGAAGTCACTGGCAACGACAGATCAGTTACTCCTGATATCAGTCAGGTAATTGCTGGGTTTAATGCGATTGCCATCTTTAACCCGACGATAAAAACAAAGGAAAGAAAACACACAGGACCTGTAATTTCGGTGTGTTCCAGTCACATGCATCATGTGAGCGCGACTCCGTCTGCTCTCATAAATCATTTTTGCTCTCTCTCTCTCTCTCTCTCTCTCTCTCTCTCTCTCTCTCTCTCTCTCTCTCTCTCTCTCTCAACTGATTTCGAATTTCTCGATCTTTTCAATATTTGCGGCCGTTTTCATTGGCACGTGACCAGTCACCTTAAAACCTGTTGATTTGCGACCTTTAGGAATAAGAAAAATCTCAAGTAACTCTCATTACGAGGCAGTAATAGGGTCTGTCCCACTAGTTTTATAATCTCTCTCTCTCTCTCTCTCTCTCTCGTATCTTAAACCATAGTTCCACCTTTACCCTGAGTGATGTTAAACGTCCTTTTGTCACATCTGTCCTGACAAGTATAAAAAAAGAGAAGAAAAAAAATCCTTTGAAAAAAAAGGCTCTTGCCTACCCTCAAATAGAAAAAAAAAGACAAAAACGCATACTTCTTACTTTCCGTGCGTCGAATCCCCTTATCAGTTATTGATTATTTCGCGGATGTCACTAATACCCCCACCCCTAACTGGAACCCCGTAGTATCGAGCCTTCGAATCTATACCCGCAGTGATATATCACCGGTCATAATTCATACCGAGTGCGTCTCTATACCCGATACTTACCGATGCTTTATTAGTGGCATATAACCCTGCCTGCGTCCCATTATTGAATCTGCTTCGCAATCTGTGTTGATCTTCTCCGAGACTTAAATGAACGCCCGTGTCATTTCTAGTTGTTTTAGATTAGAGCCTGGGCGTTCCTCTGGTGTATAATAGACGCCGTGGGCGGTGTCTGTTTCGGCTTTCGTATGGGCGTGATATGGTAACCAAGATGGTAACCACTCGTGCGGTATTTACGAATGTCAGACGTAGTTTGCTTATATGATTTCGTTTTTATTTAAATTTTTCATGAGGAATATATGACCAGATGAACTTATAAAGTAAGGCATCTGAGTGTGTCAGTTCAAAATAGGCTTAGAATATGGCCAGAATCATATTAAGGCCATAATTCTAGTATAAAAGTCAAAATACCTAGAGATCAAATCACCAGCCAATCTCTCTCTCTCTCACGAGTTCTATGCGAAAGTTTATGTTCAAAATCACCTTCATTTTCCTCTCTCTCTCTCTCTCTCTCTCTCTCTCTCTCTCTCTCTCTCTCTCTCTCTCTCTCTCTCTCTCTCTCTCTCTACACGAAAGCTTATGCTCAAAATCACCTTCATTTTCATCAAATGTCTATTTTTCTTCCCCCCCTCCCCCCCACCCCCGATGACCCATTAATCTCATTCTAGGTCTCTCACCAACATATAAATAATTCATTTTTAACCTACAAAAGCCAATCTCTCCTGAGAGCACCTTTGGCCACGAACGAGCAAAGATAATTATAAAACCCCGCGCTGTGTAATTTCCAAGCAATCTCAAAATTGAAGCCAGACTTCAATTCTGGTCGCAATGCTTAGAGTACCGTCTTGACATAACCCACCTACCCCGAAAAAGAAAAAAACTTAAAGGCTTACAGCTCCGATAACTTATTAGAGTCCAGTTATGGCGGCACGAAAAGCAAATCCACTTTTTTTCATTTTATCAAAATTGCGTCGTTTTCCATCACTACGTCGCGACTGATCACCAAAGGGCAAAGGCTAAAACTGGCAGTCTAAACTGACAGTCTCTGTACCAGACACAGTACAGTAAGCTGCTAAAACCTTGCGATACAGAATCAACTCTGTAGTTTCCTGGTTTCTATTGGTCTTTAGAGGCATTTCTCCATCTGCTTCGTTCTATACTTTACCCGAAATGAATTATTGCAGCATCCAGAGTTCCTGTTTCCCTCGCATAGATACTGGCAAATATTTGACGAAACATTGAGCCCTTGGATCCAAGACCATTTCCCATCAGTCTAATGTAAAACACAAGGTAAATATTCCTCTTCAAAAAAAAAAAAAAAAAAAAAAAAAAAAAGTCTTCTTTACATTTTTATTTATAAAGATTTTTTGGTATTATGCCAAGCACTGGGGCAGCTAAGGCCATTCAGCGCTGAAACGGAAATTGACAGTAAAAGGTTTGAAAGTTGTGAAATTGACAGTAAAAGGTTTGAAAGGTGTAGCAGGAGGAAAACCTCAAAACAGTTGCACTATGAAACAATTGTTAGGAGAGGGTGTGGACAGTAAGATGGAAGAAAGCGAATATGAACCGAGGTACAGTAAAAGTAATGAAAGTACTTGCAGCTATAGGGGGCATAAGGGACGCTGCAAAGAACCTAAAGTAATGCCTACATTGCACCGAATGAGGTGCACTGATGGACCCGCCCCCATACTACTTACATATTACTATGGTTAATCAGTAGCTCTGCAGTCGCCTTAAACGATGCTAACCTGAGCTTTATGATGGTTTGTCCCATTTTTATAAATGTTACAAGTTTCACTTCGTCAAGTCGTTTCTAGATCACGTATGTCAGAAACGCAAATACTCCAGAATACTGCCGTCTTCCAAGTTCCAAACCAATATTCCTATTCACCTGTTAACTATACACTTGATGATCCTAACGAGAAATGCAAGAAATTATATATTCATTTTATATAAAGAACTTATTTGCGAGGGTCATATATGAGAACTTAGCCGTCGGCGATATCCATCGATTCCGGGTCACTCCTGTGACGCGGGGGCACGGGGTGTGGGGGGGCGCAGAGATGGCGGGCGCCTTTGTTAAGAATTTAACGAGCCTGTGGTAAATATTGGATTCAAGAGAAAGCCTATCTTTCATTTTAATTGTACGTTACAAAATGGTATTTATTTATATGTGATACTTGCATATATGTACGAGTATTTACGATTTACAGATAGGCTAGTTAATGGTTTCCATTCCAACAATACTTAAGATTAGATTAGTAAATAAAAAAATAAAAATAGATAAATAAATTTTTAAAAATTTTTTAGCAAGGAGAACCAGTTTGACAAAAGTAGTTTATAGTAATCTGTGCCTATCTATTTCATATAATATATTTCCGCCACGTACAAACGTATTTACGTAATCTAGTAAAAGAATGCTTTTTGTAACTATATGTCGATATTTAAAAGATAAAAAACTTCATAAACACTTGTAAACCTCTAAGATTTCTGCTGTCCTGCTAGAGAGAGAGAGAGAGAGAGAGAGAGAGAGAGAGAGAGAGAGAGAGATGGGTAAGGGGAGGATGCTCTATTTGAAGTTATTTTTGAGGATCTGTTTAGATCATAACTTCCTTCTAGTTACATGAAAACAGAAAATCGAGCTATTTTTGCAGAGGGACCCATAAAATTCTACGGATATTATGGGCCAGATTCTGATGCAAAATTCCTGCAAATCTGCTGCACTGGCGGATCCAGGGGTGAAGGTGGGGTTGGGGCACCTGGGGATGTGGACCCCCGCTCCAAATGAAAAATAATAACAAATTAATAATAATATTGAAGACTTCGATCATAATAGCATAAATGAAAGATATGAAAAAGGAAAAATAAAAAAATCTATTATTGAAATAAAATTTTGAGAAAAATTAATGAATAAATAAGTAAATAAATAATAATAATAATATTTGTGCAGTATAGGTATATATGTATACACACACACACACACACACACACATATATAATATATATATATATATAATATAATAATATATATATATATGTAATATATAATTACATAATATATGTATTATATATATGTAATATAGTATTATTATATATATATTATATAATATATATTTATTATATATTAATACACACGTTATCTTACCAGATCAACAGAGTTAAAAAAAAATACGCAGAATCTTGAACATCAATAATGCTCCGGTCAGAATATATCATGAGTATGAGAGTGTATGATATAATCTTCGACAAGTATGAGAAGCTGAAGTAAGCAGACGGACACGCGGTCAGAGAGAGAGAGAGAGAGAGAGAGAGAGAGAGAGAGAGAGAGAGAGAGAGAGAGAGAGAGAGAGAGAGAGTCGAAACTTATGTGCACGGAAGGATAGGTAGCTAATTCCTTTAGGAAGATAGTACTAAGGTTATGTGAGGAAAGGAATATTCATCACACACACACACACACACACACACACAACACACACACTAAGACAACCTTTGTAACCAATCGCTAAGCCAGTTCCTTTTATATAATACACTCTTCCGTCCACTGCTTACCTTTTTCATTAATAACTTTATTTTTGGGGGGTGGTTATACCACACCTATTTCCTGCCTTTCCTAGTTCGTAATTTTTTTCCTACATGAGTACTACCATTTGTCCTTACGCTTTATGTGTATAATATATATATATATATATATATATATATATATAATATATATATATATTATATATATATTAAAGTTAGGTATTATATGCCCCTAGATAGCCCTGCGCAATAATTAGCTAGATCTCAGACCCTCTCTTTCTGGGGATATCTTCAGATGGTACTAAGGTTGAACCAAAGCTAATCTGATTGTAGGAAGACTGACAGCCCTACAATTAGGATCCAGCCGGATTTACGTGGTCTTGCGTTCCCTTCATCCACTTTGAGAGAGAGAGAGAGAGAGAGAGAGAGAGAGAGAGAGAGAGAGAGAGGATAATGTTCATTGGTAACTATCCATTTCGGAGAGGGCGGGAGATGGTGGGGAACATTGGCTTGTAATTTAGTGCGTCTATGTAAACTCCGGGATAGACCAACCTCCATTGATATTCGTACTGGGTACTACCTTTTGCGTTGTAAAACCATAATTTTCAGGCTTAAAGACTGTATTTACATTATTTATCAATACTGATTTTCATATTTGTTTTCTAAATTGTTTCTTGGATCCAGTCCATTTCGTTGGATGTATGAAAGTAGCTCATTGTTTTAGCAGATTTCAAACTTCGTGCGAAACGCGTTGTACGTAATTTTTCTTAAAAGCTTTTCATTATGTTTATGAAATATAAAAAAATCACTCACACTCTCTCTCTAGACCGAACCAGATCAAAGTTATCGTTAGTCTCATAAACGGATCAAGTTCAAGAAAAAACTTGAAAAATCCACATAGAAGTTCCAGGAGAAACTTTCGATACCAAGATTAAATTGGGTCCCCGAAGATTACGGCAACCCTTAGCTAAGAATAGTCCAAACCAAAGCTAAGAGAAACTTTGCCTTCCGCGCATTTCTTTTCACCGGAGCCCCTTCAATCCTCTTCGGAATGTTACAACGCTCTCTTTTGTGTGTGTAACCGATGTCATCTGGTTATCTCTCGGCCCGTATATATGCCTGTGCGTTATCAACTTGATGATCTTCCCGTACAACCTAACCTTTTATCCCTGATATCTTTGGCTCTTTTATTTTTTTCGAGTATTAAGTAACAGCTAAATCCCGGTCTCTTTTTTTTCCTTCGCAGTTTGCCCCTTTTTGCTTGTTATCGCTGTCCGACCCCACTCATCGCGGGAGCCGTTTTTTTTCCAAGCCAGTGGATACGATCAGAAACCTTACGTATCACTTGGGCCTTACTGATACTGTGCGCATTTCGTTTGCCCAGTCTCTCTCTCTCTCTCTCTCTCTCTCTCTCTCTCTCTCTCGTGTAGTTTGCGTTTTTCTTCGGCCATCGGTACGTCTACAAAATAGTAATGAGAAATGGCTGGCCTTTAGCGATTCGGAGCACAAGGATGAAGTTGCCTGCATGGACGAATTCCTACAAATGTGGCCCTAGAGCAAGGAAAAGGGTGCTTTTTTTGGGAAACGTGAGAATATTTTGGTTCTCACTGAGAGAGAGAGAGAGAGAGAGAGAGATTATACTGAAATTTAGCCGTGAGGTATAGTTTCATAGGCCTAAAGGGACAATAGGCTAATCAGTGTAAAGATCAGAAGCAAAATTATTGCGTTTAATTGTTTCGTTCGACCTATAAAGATTTTTCTTTCAAAAAAAAAACAAGTAAAAAATGCTCCGAAGTTTTCTGTGCAACGTATAATGCTGGATGAAATCATCAACTATGAGTCTATGATGATATGATGATTATGATCATTGATTGGCAGCTCTCCAGTTGCTCACCAGATGAGGAAGTGTGAGGGTGTCTCATGCTTCCGGAGAACGCTGCTAGATGCACGATCCATGTCTAACGTTAATCTTAAATAAAAAATAAAAACTAGAGATTAGAGGGCTGCAATTTGGTATGTTTGATGATCGGAGGGTGGATGATCAACATACTAATTTGCAGCCCTGTAGACTCAGTAGCTTTTTTAGATATGAGGGCAGACAGAATAAAGTGATTCTGAACAGCTTGGGGACATCGAACGACGCTCTTTCGTAAACACTTTTTTTTTTACCCAAGAACTTTCGTTTGATATTATATATATATATTGTATATATATATATATATATATATAAATATATATATATATATAGATATATATATTATATATATATATATATATTTATACAATATATATATTATAAATATATATATATTATATATAATATATAATATATTACTATGTATATATATATATATATTATATATATATATATATAAATATACTTATATTATTGTATATATATATATATATCTATATATATATATATATATATATATATATATATATATATATATATATATATGTATATATATATATATATATATATAACAATAAGTCTTTGGTTATTGAAAAAAAACAGGCGTTTACGAAAGACCATCGTTCGATGTCAACAAACTGTTCAGAATCACTAATGATATTCATCAGACAGACAATCTCAGTCGTCCTGTCACTAAATCACCATATAATCTCTGTTTCTACTTTGTCCCCCAACAGAATCACAGCCCTTCCTTCCCTAGGCCTGCTAATCTTTCCATCCCGTTATATACGTCCTTAGCCCGTCATTTATCCTTGTTTCTTTTATTCTTCGACTCTCGATAGCTTTTTATTTCCCTTTTGATCTCTGGTTACAGTCACAGCAGAGAGAGAGAGAGTATTGGGGAATCACATTAATGTTCGTTAACGTCTCACTTCGTCTGTTTTCTATTCTCCTCTACGTAGTCCTTCGATCGATCCTATCTAAAATCAACCGCTTCATTTTGAGAGAGGTTTAAAAATAAAAAAAAATAAAAGGAGTTTATCAGATCTGCCAGTGTGATGATCAGCAGCGGCAGCAGCAGCAGCAGACCGGCGCTAGGGGCTTTTACCTACTTTTGTTCGCTATCTATGAGAGATCTTTTTCTCTAGTACCATCCATCTTGTTTAAGGATAGTCATTGGCAGCGGTTTCCCTCGGCTTCCGAGATCTTTACTTCTTCTTTTTTTTTTTTTATTTATTTTGTATTTTCGTTCTTTTTAGGAGGTTGGAAGACTGTGCCATTATGGACTATTTATTTATTTATCTATATATTTATTTATTTATTTATTTATTTATTTATTTATTTTATACTCTTAGTAATTTTCTTTAAGGAGACTTTGCGACATCATACCGTTTTCGCTTACTCGTTGAGTAAGCCTACAAACTACTTTGTTGTCGTTGTTGTTGTTCTAGCTGATGTTCTTGTTGGGGGTTAGGAAAGGTCTATGGAAAAGCCTAAAAAGGTCTGAAAAGGGTATTTCGCCTTGAGTTAAAGACACAGGAATTTCACGATAGGATACTTATGATTTATTTATTAGAATGAAAATTTAAAACATAAATAACGCGCATGTTTAACAGCACGGAGCAATTATTTCTAGTAAAACATAGCGTATTTATTTTAATTCTCGTTAGTGAAACAATGCTCTATCTGACCATAGATTTTAGCAACGCACCTCGAGTAAGCTGGAGGTCGGATCACGATCACGCCTTGTTATTACTCGCCTTCTTTTCATCATCTTCAACAGTCCTTATATCACCGTTAACAAACTTGTCAAACGCCTTTGCTTTAATATGTTTTTAACATGATACTTTGTCATTGATCTTCTAATTACTGTCCACCCATAATCATTCAGGCCGCTTAATTATTTTAGCATTACGGACAATATTAATATAAGCCTGTCCTACTTACTCATGTAACATGGCGTCTCCTCAGTGGATAGTCATCGAAGATGGCATCCATTGCTTAGAAAACAAAGATAACAGGACAGAAGATTCCCATAGAAATAGAACACAATTTCCTTATATCCTCAAGGCCAATTCAAGTGACACGTCTAAAGATTTCTTTGCCCGCGCGCCGCGTGTGTGTGTGAGAGAGAGCTTCTATGTGTATGCGTGCGTGTGTGTATGTGTATGCGTGCGCGTAACCAACGTGGTAAACCAATGATGAACTCCCGTTAATGAAGAGGTTGAATCTGGTCCATCGCCTGCTAATAACTCTTTGCTGGGATCGTATAGGGATTGGTTTAATTCTGAACCATCTATTAAGGCCGGGTTTATCTGACCAATTTCGCTCCGTCTCTATATCCGATTAATTTAACTCCAAGGCGGAGGAAGAATCCACCTAATTGCAATGCTGTGATTGAGAGAGAGAGAGAGAGAGAGAGAGAGAGAGAGAGAGAGAGAGAGAGAGAGAATGTTCTAAAAGACGTTTGTTTGTTATTTTGTTTGCAAGGGGAAAATACGTACAAGTATTCTTAGACTAAGAGGAATCACATCTCAGGAAGAGAGAGAGAGAGAATGTTCTAAGAGACGTTTGTTTGTTTTTGCAAAAGAAAAAGACGTAGAAATATTTTAAGACTAAGAAGGACCACATCTTAGGAAGGGAGAGAGAGAGAGAGAGAGAGAGAGAGAGAGAGAGAGAGAGAGAGAGAGAGAGAGAGAGAGAGAGATTCCTATTTTGGGTGGGACTAAAAACCATTCCTCGGGATCAGCGTCCACTTTGACTTCTGTCATGTCGGCAGACTCCATTATTAAACTTACGTTCGAAATGTTCATGTTATACGTTATAATTCCAACCGCTTTCTGTCTCCAAACGTTATATCCTTCCTACTGGTAAGTGGTAATTTCCTTATCTGTTTTCACGTGAGTCATAACTCGTAAACATTAATCTCTTTATGATCGAAGCGTCGAAGATAATGGTCTGAGCATCGTACGTGGACTATCAGACTCCAAATTTTTTTTTTTTAACCGTTGTCCTACTTACGCCCATTCCCTGCATTTCTTCAGTACTCCTCTAACTAATCGCTATCAGCCTAGGCATGAACATACCCACACCCCACACTCTAACTCCACTCTTATGTAACTTTTAATATTTGCGTCCCTGCGTTCTTGAGTCTACATCCTGACTTGAAGATGGATAATGTTTTCATGTCTCAAATTTCACTAAGAAAATATTCTTCCTTTTTGTCCCACTTACTTTCTGGTTATCATCTTTCCCTTCTGTACCTGGTGCGTTCCTTTCTATATATTTAACGAAGCTGAAACGGGAAGATGGGTCTTTGCAACCACTTTCGATTCCTCAATTTAAATTTTTGCTCAGTGCAGACGAGATCCGTCCATTTCGATCGCCAATTCCAATTGTAGTGTTTTCCCTTCCCACACTTGAGGGATTTTATGAGACGAACCGCTTATAGTGGTAACAAGCGTTGTCATATCCTGCTCAACCCCTCGGTGTCTTACGATTTTTGGTACTAAGCAGCGAGATTATGAATCATGCTAAGCAGAAACTCTTTAATCAAAATTCCAAGAACACATTCACGTATCACGGACAAGGTCGCAAAGCACGCCTACAGTTAGCTAAAACATATACTTATTAACCCTATATTGCCCAACATGACTAATTCGTCATCTAAGTTTCCATTGGCTTTCAATGAGACAGAATAACTCCATACCCCTCTGTGTCAGTCATGACCAATTCGTCTACTCTTCCACTCCAAGAAAAAAGCAACTGGGAGCTGATTGGTCGAATCTGAGGAGAGCTATGCTCAGTGTAATGTTGACAATTTAGAATTTGTGAACCTGCATTTTACTGACAACTTTTCAAGATCACGGATGAATTATTAGGTATGTCACTTGTCTCATTTATATTTTTTCTGAAAGTTTATCAGTTCTAGATCACGGAGATACAGCGTCTTCTCAGTTTTTGTTGAAACAGAAATTATGAGCAATTATATATTGCTAACATTTTCGTCATGTTAGTCATATCGTTACTGTAACTGCACCCGTATGGTTACTGTGATTGCTAGTTTGCTACATCAACATGTGTAAATCCTGTCTGTGTAGCTAAAATAAAAGTTTTATAATAGTATATCCTGAAATTTTTTTACATTTTCTTGTACAAGTTTCCTGAATATTAAAAAACGGGTCTAAGTAATTGTAGACTACAATACAATAGTTGAAATTGTTATAACTTTCTTTGAGTTTGTTCTGTCATTTTCTTTTTTCTTATTCTTATTATTCATATCATTTTCTTTTTTCTTATCATTATTATTCATAATAAGCCTTAGATATTTTCATGGATTGATGCATTATTCTCTCTCTCTCTCTCTCTCTCTCTCTCTCTCTCTCTCTCTCTCGCTCTACTCTCTCTCTCTCTTCTCTCCTCTCTCTCTCTCTCTTCTCTTCTCTCTCCTCTGGCAATTACTTTTTTATTATCATTCATAATATATCTTGCTTTTTTTTAGGGATTGATCCAGCCATTTTTTACTCAAGAATTAGAACCAGGCAGCTTTGTAGAGAAAATACAGAAATTTTGCCCATTGAGCAAGATAATGGGTTGAGTGATGAATCTTCAGATGAGGATGAAGAGGACATGGAGGATGTTGAGTTTGGATTACCTGACACAGGTGACATTGATTTAGGTAGGTGAAAAAATAGTTTGCTTTAGAATCAAATGTTACTAATTTCCTTTTGAAATCACCAAAATATTAGAACTTAGCCAAAGCTTTACTATGCACTTTCTGCTTCACATGTTGGAGAAAATTCATATCATGGATTCATGAGGTAATTGAGTCAGCCCTCTTCAGTCTCCTTGTCTAAAATGAAATTACTGCCTCACAGATGTGCCAAATGAACGTACTGATGATGTCGTGATGGACGACAGGATTGGAAACGAGAGTATCACTGAAGAGAACAGTGTGGTCATTGAAGTTCCAATTGGTAATTTAGAGGTTATTTAGGATCAGTCTGCCCTTCCATCAACTTCCTCAAGCACTAGGAGAACTACTCAAGCTTCCCAGCCCTCAAGACGAGTTCTCTGGACTATGAAAACAGACAGTTCCCCTTCACCAATGCCAGCTTTCATCCCTAATGATAAAACCTCAAACACCTATGACCCAGATGTATATTTAGGACACCCGATATGGTACTTCAAGAAGTTTTTCACTCCAGTTATCTTAGATGAAATAGTTCATCAAAGTAATTTGTATGCAACACAGAGATGTGAACAAGCCACTTAATCTTAGTAGGGGGGAATTTGAACAATGGCTGGGATTACTTATTCATTTCACTATAATTAGAACTCCTCAAACACGACTCCATTGGTCTGGGGAATTGTTTGGCAGGTACAGAGATTACACTACTATGGTCATGAGCAGATCTAGATGGGAGACTATAAAATCAAACTTACATATTCGGGATAATAATGATGAGGTAAACAATAATAAGCTTTTCAAGGTAAGACCATTGATAGATCATTTGAGAAATAAGTTCCAGGAACTTCCAATGAAACAGAATATCTGTATCGACGAGGAGATGGTGCCTTTCAAAGGAAAGCATAGCATGAAATAGTACCTACCTATGAAGCCCAAAAAGTGGGGATTCAAGCTCTTTGTACTTGCAGACAGTGGGGGTCTTATTCGTGATTTCATTCCTTATACAGGGTCCATTCAGCCTGTGATTAAAGAAGGTATTCCAGACCTTGGTGCATCTTCAAACATAGTCTTGCACTTGGCTGAGACAATACAAAATAACAGGAATCACCTTCTCTATTTTGACAATTGGTTTACATCTGTTCCACTTATAAAACACCTGGCTGAAAGAGGTATCTGGTGCTGTGGAACGGTAAGGCCATGTCGGCTTCCAGGGCTAAAGTTAGTATCAGATACTGTCCTAAAGAAGAAAGGTAGAGGCACATTTGAGGAATGGAAGTCATCTGGTGATGGTAGTCAGTTAACAGCAGTCAAATGGCTTAATAATAAAGGAGTGACCTTGCTCTCCACCTTTGCTGACAGCCAACCAACTCATACTGCACAACGTTTTGACAAAAAAATGAGGAAAGTTATAGAGATCCCACAGCCGAACATAGTAAAATTGTACAACAAGAGCATGGGTGGTGTAGACCTGGCTGACTGTCTGTTATCATTGTACAGAATTCCAGTGAGATCAAAGAAATATTACCATAGACTAATCTTTCATATGATTGACATGTGCATTAATCAAGCTTGGTTGCTCTACAGAAGAGATTATGAGACAACAGGGCTTTCACAGGAGAAAAAGCATTCCTTACTGTCCTTCAGAATGTCTGTGTCCGAGTCACTCATTAGGGCAGAAAAGTATGTGCCTAAAAGAGGTCGTCCATCTTCATCTAAGAAGACAGCTGATCCACCCAAGAAAAGGCGTCAACAGATGGGTCAGGTCAGACCACAGAAGGATGTGAGGTTTGACAAAGTAGGTCACTTCCCTGAAGCAAAAGATCCTAGTTTGTACTGCAAGCGACTTGGTTGTAAGGGTCGTACAAACATCAGGTGCATGAAATGTAATGTCAGTTTGTGCCTAAATAAAAAAAAACTGCTTTCTGCAGTTTCATACCTAAAACAGTACGTACGACTCTCCCCCTTTCTTTATCCCTCACACTTTCTAATGTAGAGAGTTAATAGGGAAAAATTCAAGAATTTCCTTTTCTTTCATAATTTTTTTTAAAGTTTCATATTATCATAAGAAGATATATTTATGTTTATGTAATAAAGCTATTATTCATTCCAGCTAAGAACAGCAATTTGTGCTTCAATGTTCCTAAAAAGTAATAAATATAGGTACTGTATTTAATCGTACATTTCATTCCCCTAGTAACCAACATGACTAATTAGTCACATGACTGTATTACTGTATAAATTGTTGTAAACATTAAGAAAAATTATCTGAGACCTTTGTCAGGTCTATAAAAGTCTAAAAAACAAAGCATAATTTTTTTTTTTATCAAAGGAAAGTATATGCGGTCCATAGTTAACCTTTAGAGCTTAGGGAATGAAAACGTTTTGGCGCATAAGTTACCGTGTGACAGCGACACAAAAATCGGTCACATGCTATTTGGGATTTCCAAAACCTCGTGATTTCAGTTGGTATTATATAGCGCGAACGAAGATGAGCCGGTGTTAGCGGAAATTGCGCAAATACATCCCATTCCAGTCACCATCGAACAAATGCAAGCTATTGCTATTTTTAATTTCCCGAAACTTTTGAGTTGTATGAGGACATAGAGTGGAGACTACGCATGTATATACATTAAGTATGTTAGGTTTTTAAAATAACGCTCATCCCATAAGGACGGGAGTTGAAAGAAAGTAAAAAAAGTGAATAAAAGCCAGCATGTGTTTCTCTGCAATTTGGATGACGTCATAATGCGCTCTACGAACGTTCGGTGTCATGAAGTTTCGTATATAACCGCTAGGGGGGTTAAGGTAGAATAGGTATTAGGCATTAGGCAAACAGTCCGTGCAATTGTTGTTCTTGCTGAATCTTAGACGCCGTTGTGTTGTTCGCGAGAAATATGGAAAGTAAGTTTTTACTTGCTCATTGTAGATTAACTTTCGGAGAAGCTAAGATCGATGGTAAGTATTCTGATTGCCAACCTAACTTTTAATTAATCTAAATATAAAAAATACACGCTGCTGTGCTACAAGTTTGACTTTCATTATATATATATATATATATATATATTATATATATATATATATATATATATATATATATATATATAATCGGACACGTACTACATCCATGTAAGCAACAGGATTAGGGGACTTATATGATTAACCCTTTTGCTGTGGTTCCCCTAAAAAGGACACCAAAGTGCATATCTAGGGCAGGGTTTTTTTATTTTAGAAAACAACAACAACGAAAGTTAATTACAATCTTAAGGACCCCGCACATTGGTTTGCAATTCATTGCATATTATTTTCATTCAGTACCTGCCATATGCGGTTTGCTTTCGTTACCATCAAATTTTTTTTTAGATACTTTAGGCTGTGTTTTCACAGGGTTTGACTGCTCGATAATTTACAGTGTAAGTCACAATTACAAGTCTTTCTAAATCCATGCCAAAAATTATTCTGTTATCAGTGATATGTCATATGGTTCGTAAATGTTCGTTTCCGTTGTCAGTAATTACCTGGCATCTGTGTCTGTTCGTGTGTGTGTGTGTGTGTGTATGTTCTTCCATCATGGTGATTTCTCGGTTTTGTAACTGGAATTGAAAGTGCGGAAATTTTCAATACTTTTCGAAATTCGTCCTTGAGTTATGTAGCCAGACGGAAAAAGAAGAAGAAAAAAGGACATGTCTGGCAAATTATGAATAGTATATACCAAGACCGTGTGTAAGGCAACCTTTATTTTAGAAGTGATAATCGAGACAAGGTTCAAAACACGTTCATCTCTCTCTCTCTTTCTTTCTTTATGTAATATATATAATATATTATATATATATATATATATATATATATATATATTATATATATATATATATATATATATCTGTGGTGTGTGTGTGTGTGTATAGATATATATATATGTGTGTGTGTGTGGGGTGTGTGTATAATATATATATATATATATATATATATATATATATATATATATATATATATATATATAGTATGTGTATGTGGTATTAGAAACACTTACGAGCAGTGACCAAAACAGGGTTGCTGTGGGTTTGCTATGGCTGATATGATAACTTACACAATTCTCCCATTGTTGTGGGATTTTGATGATAATTGTGCAAGAAGTTACGAGTAGACTATCATACTTTGTATCCACAGATATCTATCATAACAACAATGGCGCAACAGCGAGTACGTGACAACGCAAAATGACAGGACAAAATGCGTTCGTCTACTCTATTCCAACTAAAACTTTCCCTCCCCCACCCCACCGCTATCATATTATTAAGGTTTTCTCCCCATATCTCTAGGCTACTATCGAAGCCATATTGTTTTTTTTAAAAGGGAACTATAGCAGATGCTGCCTTGTCATAGATGTGACCCTCTACAATATGGGGGGTGACGCAATGCAGGTTGGCGCAGGTGAAAGTATTCCTCAGCTTCCATTCCTTTCAAAACGAATTCTTAAAGATCACAAGAATTTAAAAAAAAAAAAAAAACTATATTTTGTGTGCTGACAACTATTCCAATCGAAATTGGGCTGTCTCCCTTGCAGTAAGTCCTGCCTTCTTATCTAAGTTATGCAGATGAATTTTTGGGTCTACTACTTATACTGAGTGCATCTCTGTAACTCAGTAGTACTACATCAAATACCCACTACTGTAATTATAATTCAGCTCGGACATACAAGAATGCTTTTCACAAGGAATCCAAAAACTAATCTATTAAGGCGAGATTGCCTTCATTAAGAACAGTTTTGATCAATGTTAGTTTTTTTTTTTTTTTTTTTACAATGAAAATCATTCTTACAATTAGCGCACACTTGTAGCGAGACGACAATTTCACCAGTGAAAATATTCTGGTTTAGTTTATGAGTGGATATGGTAATCCTCAGCCGTCAATGCACTTACTTATTACGAGTTCATGAAGCCTACACGACCCAGAAGCTAAAAATTAACCTCGCCTAACTCAAACAAGAAAAAAAAAAAAAAAAAGAAAAAAAAAAAAAAAATAAAAGAATGCTAACCCGCGCGATAAGGTATCTACAAGGGAAAAGGAAAGGTCTTTGACGTTTGATTATTTTCTCTTTATAGGTCAAAACATTTAATTCAAATCTTACATCTTTTCCGGTTCATTTATACCTTGTCTTTTCACTTATTCCCGTGAACTCGTTGCTATTTGGTACAGCTGTATATTAAAAAAAAATGTATTTAAGAAATAATTTCCTCAGAATGCAATAAAAAAATAAAAAACGTACACATAAACAGAATTTCCGTAAAAAAAAACAAAACGTGTGTTGTGTAAAGGTGGTCACACGTGAGAGCCGAACCTTGTATGTGTAACTGAATTACGCATATACGGTTACAAGGTGTCAAATGTTGAGGACGAACCGTAACCACGTTAAGCACGTAACTTCATTTCAATCCACTGCGATCATCAGTCTGTCTCTGTCCGGCCCGGGTTGTTTACCGACGAGGGGGCCACCATGCAAGAAGCAGCTACCGCGTATATTTATATACATTATTTAACGAAGATGAAGCGAAATAAAAAAAGATGGTGGCAATCAAGGGCCTTAGGTATACTCGAAGGTAGAATACAGTGGCGGGTAATTACTCGCTGACATGAGATTCCAAGAAGTTTCAGGCCACATTAAAGTCTGTTCTTCGTAATAACTAATAAATTGAAGGACCCTTCCTCACTCCAATCAGCCATGGTAGACATATACGTACTGACTGATAGGGATGGGCAAGTACCGGTACAAGTACCGGTTTTTCCGGTTACAGGCTTCATGGTACATTACTGGTAAAAATCTCAGTACCGGTAATTTACCGTTATTGCTGTTAATTAAGAAATAGTAAAAATGCCTCTCACTATGTGCTGATTGCTGAACCACTATAATACTCACACACATGCAGTACAGTGTAACACCAGTTCTTTAAAACTAATAGTATCTGTATGACACTATTTCTAATTGTGCTGATACGGCAAATGCAACACGATTCATTTACTTCTTTTTTGCTTACTTTTATCAATCGACCTACTGTTCTGCATTAGAATAAAGAGTACTACACTAATTTCAACGAGTTGCCTGGTGGAAGACTACTGTATATCTTATGAGGAACAGAGTCGAATATTATATTATTATTATATATCTATCTCAATATATATATATATATATATATATATATATATATATATATATATTTAGATATGTGTGTGTAGGCTAAACATAGAATATTTATACAGTAGTTATGAATCCTCTTTAAATAAATTATCATAATATGCAGTGTTATGCATAAACTTTTAATATAAACTATCTCTGAATTACCATTATCACTAATGAAATAATTGGTGGAATCGCGGAACGCATTAGTAACCCACAACACACCATTAACACGACTCGACACCATCTTACCATTTACCTAACTTGCATTGCCGGGATACCATTTAGCAACAGTCCAAACATACCACTCACGATCGCCTTGCTAGTGAAATACATACCAGTAAAGTACCGGTAATACCGGTAACAGTAAATTTTTTACCGGTTTTACCGGTTAACTGAAATTAGCGGTTACTTGCCCATGAACCCCTACTTGACTGACCGAAAACAAGGGACTCTACTATGGACGGCCTTGTTCATAGTCGGTGTTAACAAGTTCAGCAACCTCTGTTGTTACGCGTGTAAAAGCCGGCCATACACGTGCAGTTTTAACTGACAGTTATGACTGTGCAGTTATAACTGACACAGTTTAAACTGACGTCAGTTAAAAATGAAATGCACACACACACACAGTTCAATCCCTCAGTTTTTACCATGGATTCCGAGAAGTACGATCTTGTGCTCTCGATGTATTCTTTGTAATGCTACAGACAAATAGAAAAAATAAAACTAAAAACAAAGCGTAAACCCAGTGGTGCAAAAAGTGGTTACTGGGGCGAAATCAATGTTCTGATATTAAATTATTAAAGGAAATTTTAAGTGAAGAACCAATTTGATTTCTCAATTATTTGCACATGACTGGAACTGTACCAAAAGTGCTTTCGCTTTGTTTACGTGCTATCTCAACAAACTGCACTCACCGCTACCACCTGTAGAAATGAGAAATTGAGAACTGTACAGTTACGAATCCCCCACACACGCTCAGTTCATTTACTCCTTTCAGTTAAAAATATGGAACATTGCATTTGTCTCAGTTTAACTGTACAGTTTTTGTTGAACTGACGAAACTGAGCAAACCTGAGATACCCCCACACGTGCAGTTTTAACTGTCAGTATAACTGAACAGTTATAACTGTCAGTTAAAACTGCACGTGTGTGGCCGGCCTAATACAGGTCCCGCCCTTCGGGGCCCAAAAACCGACAGTTGCCGGGACGGAGGGCGAACTTACCCTCGAACCTCGCGGGTTCGGGGTTCGGGTTCGAGGATCCGTCCACACTTGCGTTTTGTTACAAGAATCGGTTACAATACAAGGTTCGGTTCGCACGTGTGTACCCACCTTTTAAGATGATCTCGATCAACAGACAGCCATATACGTTACAGCGGTGGTGAGACGAACATTTTATTGGCGAACAAAATAGTGCTGATACTTTAGCTTACAATAATGTCACATCGAGTGATTATAGTCTACGGAGCTACAGAGTTCACGCAGAAGTCTGCGTCTTTCGATAAAGCTGATATGATAACCCAGAAAGCCCAAACACAAACAGGACTACTTCTGAAAAAATCTTATCGGTTAAAAGTGTCACAGAGGCGACGATGAAGGTGTGCAAGTTATTGAAACGCGAACGATCAGAGATCTCTATAATTATAGTCATTTACCACTTAACAAAAGCGTAGCTTATACGCGTTTATGAGCGTAGATGAATATGAGTGAAATATAATGCCAATTCAGTGCACAGCGTAAAGTGCAGTGATATGGCACTAGCATCCTAATGGGGTAGATGAACATAGGCTAATGTAGCTGAATATAGACTAATGAAGGAGGATACCTATACAAAGAATATCAGTGAAGAACCTTTGTATTCATGGAGCCTAGATTATTGGAAAAGAATATTTGAGAGCTTGGTTATATATTATTAAAGTTATTGAAAGGCCGCATATAGTATTTTAAAGCTGATATGACGCCGGAAAAGTCTAGAAAATCAGGAATGTATCTACTCGATTGAAGTTCTGCAATTCCAGAGGAGATAGAGAGAAGAAGATTTGGTATATGGGACGGCAGCCAAAATAATAGAAGGAACTTTACCAGTCCTTTAGAGGTGAATATAAGACATAGATGTAACGTTATAAAATGGCTCACGAGTCTGTGTCATTAGGTAATTTGACTTGAAATTTATTGGTCTTCCCTAAGCAACCCATTTTGCTGTTGTTGTCTCAACTTCTCTCGCTCTTCCAATGTACATTTAACCCGTGCGGTATAAACTGCTAGACATTCGCATAGAGGTTTTTAGTAAAAGTCGCTAACTAAACTGTATTTTGGTACTAATGTCTCCTTTTTGTCATATCTTGATGGTGGCCTGTCACAAGAGACATGGGTTTCTCCTAAATGATTCATCTCTTTTGAAAAACTCTTATATAAGGAATGTAGCATATACACACACATACGTTTTCTATATATATATATATATATATATATATATATATATATATATATATATATAGCCTATATACTGAATTAATTATGAAATCGTTGTAGTTACAGCTACAGTACGACGCAATATTCATAGCTGTCGTTTTTTTCTGTACGATCTTATGTAAGCAATAGCTCGTCTATAACAATATAGCACAGTATGATGGGTTATGTACTATGTAACTCGGCTATCCTCAGTGGATAGCACCAATTAAGGACATAATTATAGCTGTATATTTTGCTACAATATAGGGGGGGAGCTTTTACTCATAATTATAAACTTTCATGGCATAAAACTCCAAACCAATTGGTCTCATCTGAACAGAAGACGTCTAATTGCTATATTATAATGCCATTTAACGATGACACCAGCCATGTTTGACAATGCCTGACTTCATCGCTATGGTGTCATCATCAGACATCATGTCACCATCACGTTCTGAAGGAAATCCCAATAAAAAAAAAAAAAAAGCTGTTCACGACGAAGTTGTATTTGGTTTTTATACGTTTTAATGCATTGTTAGGTTGCCAAATTGCTGTAGCATATTTTAAAAAATCGCTCGTAACCTATTAAAAAAAAAAGTTAAAATTTAATGACGTCAGAAAACGTCATTTATGATCATTTACGATTTTTTTCGATGCCGTATTTTCTTATATATGTGTTTAATGCATTGCTCACTGGGTTGCCTAATTGCTGTAAATTGCTGTAGAATATTTTATAAAAAATCTGCTATGACCTAAAAGTTCAACAAATGAGTTAAGACGTCATACGTCATTTATGACGAATATTTTTACTATGTTATTAGTACCAAGTAGCAACAGGTTGGAGTTTTTTTGTTTTGACGTGAAGTGACGGCTGCCGTGACTTGAAGTAAGCCAAGTTATCCCATAATTTTTAAAGATAATCATAGATTAATCATTAAAGTAAAATATGAAAACAGTTTTAGAGGTTTGAACGTATGATTAAGGTCGAAATTAAATAATACCTATACCTTTACTCTCATGCTATACAGTAAGCCACTTGGGCTACTTACCTAAGGTTCAAGTAACTCCGATATAGCTAGGTAGGTAAAGGTCGTCTGTTATAGAATATAGGTAGCCATAATCTTTTACTAAGACGTTTAATTTACCGAAATTATATAAATTTAGGTAGGCATAGGCAAAATAATTAATTTTAATATTTTCGTAGCTTTATAGCTACCTAGGCTATAGCTTATAGCCTAGGTAGGCCTAAGGGATCGGTTAGGTTAAATGCTTGAGACTTGCATTCTATAAGCCTAGGCCTATAACCTAGCTAGCTAATTGTCGTATCTGAGGCATTATTTTTTTTTTATTTTTGGGGAGATAAACCCCCAAAAAACCATTATCAGAGCAAAAAAGCTTATTTTGATTGACCTGTCCTCCAAAATGTGCATTTAGATACCTAGCTACCTAGTAGGTAGGTAGGTAGTAAACTTTTATGCGCCTAACATAGGCCTAACCTAGGTAGTATAGTATCATATTAGCCTAGTTTAATTTACGTATTACAATATATCTATGCTGTACACGAATGCTGTAATGTTTTTTGTATTGGAATATGAGACTAAGATCAACCCTATTACTGTAGTACCTATAGTATCATCCTATTTAGGGTAAAAAACCGCAGGGTACAGGGGTGGACTATGTACGATCAATGTGTACAACCCCAAAAAAAGTACATTATAACGCATTTTGACATCGGAGATGGGCATCAGACGCGACTTGTTGTTTGTAAGACCTCTACTCCGGTGTCAGGACGTGTTATAATGTACTTTTCTTGGGGTTGTACACATTGATCGTATATGGTCCACCCCTGTACCCTGCGGTTTTTTACCCTAGGTAGTAGCTAGTAAAAATTCATCGCATCGGCCTAGTTGAAATAAAAAAAAAAATAGCATGCCTTATCTTGGAATATCAGACTGTAAGATAAACCCTGTTACTGTGTATCGCCCTATTTATAAACCTTGGTCTAGGGCTAGCCTATAAGCCTAGTACTAGTAAAAATTCACCATATAGGCCTAGTTGAAATAAAAAAAATGGAACAAAAATGCCTTATCCTATGGCCTACCTAGTCTGACCTGAATAATAACATGAAATTTCACTGAAATGAACAACTTTCAGCATGTTGAAGGTTGCATTGGCCTGTTCAAGCTAATTTTGGCAGTAGGCTGACAAATAAGACAGCCGCTAGGGTTTGGGATGTCAAATGTATTTCGCCATATTTAGTGCTAGTCCCTAGGGGTTAATTATAATCGACCCCCAAAAATAATGGTTTATTCTTAAAAAAAACCCAAGTACTATAGGAAACCATAATTGCCCAAGGAATACCCAATGCCGAGTTATTACCTAGATCTACCCATTGCATATATCTATTATATTTTTGTATTTTTTGTACATGAACTTACCTCGCCAGATATATACTTAGCTTAGGTCTCTGACGTCACGACAGAAAATTCAAAACTCGCTGGGCACACGCTACAGTATTGTCAGGTGATCTACCTTACCCGCCGCTGGGATGGCGGGGGTGTAAGAACCAGTCCCCTTTCGTTCGTCAGATTATTTTCTGTCGCCGGCTGGACAACACCTGTTGTTCAGTCTTACGATAGTTAAATTCTTTCTCGTTGCTGACGATTTGGATTTTGGTGAAGTACCCTTTGGTTGTTGGCTTGGCATACGCTTTTTGGACTGTTTTTGGATTTTTCTTTTGGATTTCTCTTACAATATCTTTAATCATGGATGATTCTGAAATTAAGAAACCTAGTTTATTTAGGGTTTGTTCAGTGAAGGAATGTAAAGTTAGGCTTCCTAAAGCTGCATTAGATCCTCACTCTGTATGTACGTCTTGTAGAGGGAAATGAATGCTCTTTATTAACCCTTGCAAAGAGTGTGAGAATTTGGATGAGGATGGTTGGAAGGCTCTTTCTTCTTATGTGAGAAAGTTAGAGAAGGATAGGGTGCGCAAGGCTTCTTCAAGGAGCTCTAGTAGATCGAGGGTGAGTGAAGTTGACGCTGAGCCTGTAGTAGAAGTAGTTCCTTCTCCGTTTTGTTTTCAGCCCCTGCGCCCAGCTTTGAACCCGAAGATTCGTTTTCGGAAGTTGCTTCTGGGAGAGCCTCGATCAGGAGTAAGGAGAGCCTCGCTCGCTCTCGACAAGGTAAGAGTGATGATAGTGCAAGTGATCAGTGCAGTGCCCCTAGTGCAGTGGAGGGTGCGTCTGACCGGCTCACTAACGCTTCCAGGCCTAGACCTCTTCCGACTCCAGACCCAGTGGAGGAGGAAAGTCGAAAGCCGCAGGAAGGTTAGGGAGAAACCCCCACCGGTCAGGCGTCCCCTCGGCAGTTCCTGTTGCTCGTTCCCAGGCTGCCTTGGATCGAACCAAGAAGGAGTTATTGCGCCAGTGCTTCTCGTCATCTTCGTCGCCTTCTCCTCAGCGTAGATGGAGCGCCTCGGAGTCGTCTCGCCCTCTCAAGAGGCCCTGGAAGGATCCTTGCGCCCTCCCTCCAGCCCCGAATCCTTCGCGGAAGAGCCAGAAGTGGAAACGCAAGAGAACCAAGATTTCGTCCTTTCCTTTCCGGTTACGCTTCTCCTGTTCTCGCTCTCGGACTTCGTCCCCTGTAGAGGATTTTAAGAGATCTCCTGCGCGTATCCTGGCGGGTCTGCAGGCGCAAATTGCGGCTTTAGCGGAGTCTATTGCCGGGACTTCTCATCGTCGGAAAGGACGCCCACTTCCGGTGAAGAAGTCTAAGAACATTCCTTCGGCTAAATCTCTCGGCTAGAGAAGCTTTTGAGCCTGTTAGTAGGAGGTCAGAAGTGCAGGCTGGAGCTCGGGATCTTTCTCCGAGTAGGCTCTCCTCTCTTCCCAGCAAGAGTTGTGAGCATGTAAGGCGTAAGGAGCCAGACAGGCTCTCTCCTCAGGATTTCCGCTCCTCTTCAGTTAGGCTCAAGAGCTTGACAGACGTCAAGAGCTCGTTTTCGTCAGGAGCGAAGGAAGAGTTCTTCGTCTGGTGGCCACTCTCCTTTTGACGGACGCTCGGAGCCTAGTAGGCGTCAAGAGCCTAGTAGGCGCCAAGAGCCTAGTAGGCGCCAAGAGCCTGGTAGGCGGGCAACGGAAGCTTCTCCTCCGTTAGATCACTCCCGATTGGATAGGCGCTCAGAGCCTTGTAAGCGCGCTTCTGACAGGGATTCATCTGTGGATGTTTTTCTCTCCCCGTGGCAGGCGTCAAGAGCCTGTCAGGGGTTTTGAGCTCAATAGGCATAAGAGCCTGGCAGGCGCCAAGAGCCTAGCAGGCGCAGAGAGCCTCGATAGGCCGCTCTCCCTTTTCCAGACGCTCTTCTGTGGAGTTAGAATCTGTTTCCGACAGACGGGCCTCCACTTGTAGGCGCTCTCCTAGTAGGCGCTCCCCAAGTAGGCGCTCTCCTAGCAGGCGCTCCCCAAGTAGGCTCTCCGGGCCTGGGAGGCGCTCTCAAAGTAGGCGCTCTCCTAGTAGGCGCTCTCCAACTAGGCGCTCTCCTAGTAGGCTCTCTCCTGGGAGGCGCTCTCCTGGTAGGCGCTCTCTGGTAGGCGCTCCCCGTGTAATGCGCTCTCCCAGTGGGTTTTGTTTCTCCCCAGTAGGCCGCTCTCCGCAAACAGGCGCTCTCCAAGGATTAGCTCTCCTCTGGGCAGTAGAGCTTCAAGACGTCATTCTTCGGAAGAATTTGTTGGGGATTCGGAGGAAGATTTTGACCCAAAGGATGCTTCGGTTTCTTCGTATCAAGAGAAGTACAGACCTCCTCTTGCAAGATTTTGGGGAGTCTCTTTCGGCCGTTGCTCCTCCGTCTCCTCCGTCCTTATTTTCAACGACCAGTACGGCTAAGAAGTCTTCAGTCGTTAAGATGAAGCTACAGTGTCTATGAAGGAGGCTCTGAAGAACTTTGACGACTGGTTGGTTTCAAAAGAAGAGAAAGGCAAGACAGTTTTTTCTTTTCCCCCGTCCCAAGCTGACGGGTAAGATGGGGTTCTGGTACGAGTCAGGAGAGCCCTTGGGTCTGAACTCTTCCCTCTTCTGCAGACTCGGACTTCTCTTCGTTGGTTGATTCCGCACGTCGCTCAGGCGCTGAATTCTGCGAAGACGACGTGGGTATGAGCGAGTTGGATCACCTTCTGAAGGGAATGTTCCGAGTCTTAGAAGTTTTTAACTTTCTTGACTGGACCCTTGGAGTGTGGCTAAGAGGACTTCAAGAGCAAGACACTCTTTCGCCTGAAGACCTCCACGCAGTTCTGTCTTGCATGGACAAGGCAGTGAGAGACGGTTCCGGGGAAATTGCTTTCACTTTTTGGGGCGGGTGCAGGAGTAGTAAAGAAGAGGGCCGCTTTTCTGCTCTTTTTCTTACCAAGGCGGCGGTTTCTCACGCACAGAGAGCTTCCTTGCTGTATTCACAACTTTCCCCGCAACTCTTCCCCAAGAAGACTATTAATGATATCTCCAGCTCGTTATCAGCAAAAGCGACGCAGGATATGCTAGCGCGGCTCGGCTAGAATTCCGAAACCTTTGTTTCAACAGAAGACGAAGAAAGAGGCTCAAAGTAGGCAAGAACCCTTTCGAGGAGGACCTTCGTCTCGCTCTTCTTCCTCCAGAGGTTCAAGACCACCTAGAAGAGGAAATGACCTTCTCTCGGTCTATTAGGGCCAAGAAGTAGTTCGTGTGTCCTCCAGACAACTGTGGGTGCCAGACTTTCTGAACTTTGCAGATGTCTGGGCACGAAAGGGGGCGGACAAAACTGGTCCCTCACGATCATCAAGAGGGGATACCTCATTCCCTTTATCTCGAGACCACCCTTGACCACCACTCCAAGGGCACTGGTGGCCAAATACAAAGACCCACTAATGAATCAAGCCCTCGCTCTAGCGGTAGAGCTGATGTTAGAGAAAGAGGCAATAGAGATGGTTCAGGACCCTCTTTCAGCGGGGTTCTACAACCGTCAGTTCCTAGTTCCCAAGAACTCAGGAGGATGGAGACCGGTTCTGGACGTGAGCGCCCTGAATGTCTTTGTGAAGAAGAGGAAGTTCGGCTATGGAGAACGACGTCCATCAGTCTTTACGCTCTTCGTCCCGGGGACTGGATGGTGTCGCTGGACCTTCAGGACGCTTACTTCCATGTGCCGATCCATCCTTCTTCTCGCAAATTTCTCAGATTCATGTTGGGAGGGAACGTTTTTCAGTTCAGGGCCCTATGCTTCAGCCTTTCCACGGCCCCCCAAGTATTCACAGGACTGATGAAGAACGTTGCCCAGTGGCTTCATCTCGAGGGAGTGAGGATTTCCCTCTACTTGGACGATTGGCTTATCAGGGCCAAATCAAGGAGAAATGTCTGGAGGACTTACGAAGTGACGTGGATCTAGCAGCTTCTCTGGGTTTGCTAGTGAATTTCGAGAAGTCACAGCTAATCCCAGTCAAGAGCGTATCTATCTGGGGATTCTGATTGGCTTCTCAGGTTTTTCGGGCGTATCCGTCCACAGAGAGGATAACCCGAGGTTTGGAGAAGGTATGCAATCTTTCTAGAGAAAGATGTATGCACAGCAGGGAGTGGATGAGTCTGTTGGGGACACTCTCCTCGCTGGAGCAATTCGTTTCTCTAGGAAGGTTGCACCTCAGACCCCTACAGTTCTTCCTGACGAGGAACTGGGATCGAAAATCTCAAGGTCTGGACTTTGCGTTCAAGATTTCGCAAGAGATAAAGGAGGATCTACGTTGGTGGCTAGACCCTCTATTGTTCAAGGAAGGCCTTTCCTTGCAGGTTTCGAAACCCCAACCTAGTGTTGTATGCAGACGCTGTCGGACATAGGTTGGGGAGCTACTCTCGGGTCGAGAGAAAATGTCAGGCACCTGGATGGGGGATCAAGGGGTCCTGGCACATCAACAAGAAAGAGCTAACAGCGATTTGGTTAGCTCTCAAGACCTTCGAACCCTCAGTAAAAGGGAAATATGTTCAGATCAACTCCGACAACACTACAGCCCTGGCTTACATTCGGAAACAGGGGGGGTGGGGTACTCCACTCTTTCTCCCTGTACGAGGCAGCGAGATCGCTCCTCCTGTGGTCAGAGGAAAGGAAGATCAGGCTTCTCACCAGGTTCGTACAGGGAGAGAAGAAATGTCAGAGCGGATCTGCTAAGCAGAAGGAATCAAGTCCTTCCCTCAGAGTAGGACTCTGCACGCGGACGTATGCCAGGAGCTGTGGAGGACGTGGGGCAGGCCCCATCTCGATCTATTTGCGACCTCCAGGAATGCGAGGATAGATCTATACTGCTCCCCTATTGCAGACCCAAGAGCAGTGGCAATAGATGCATTCCTGATGGATTGGAGGAATCTGGATCTTTACGCGTTCCCGCCTTTCAAGATTCTAGGGGAAACGTTAAGGAAGTTCGCAGCTTCAGAGGGAGCAAGGATGACTTTGATAGCTCCGTTCTGGCCCGCCCCACGACTGGTTCACAGAGGTACTGGAATGGCTGGTGGATGTCCAAATATCCCTACCTCTAATAGTCGATCTGCTCAAACAGCCCCACTTCGACAGGTTTCACAAAAACCTCCCCGCTCTTCTCAGTCTGACTGGTTATTCAGACTATCAAGAGAATCGTCAGAGCTAAGGGCTTTTCGGCAAAGTCTGCAAGGGCTATTGCCAATGCACGTAGACCTTCCACATCTAGAGTCTACCAGTCGAAGTGGGATGTTTTTCGACGCTGGTGCAGGACTCATAAAGTTTCCTCCTCCAGTACCTCTGTGACTCAGATAGCAGATTTCCTTATCTTCCTGAGGGAAAAATGCGGGTTGGTTGTCTCCACCATCAAGGTATACAGGAGCATGCTTTCCTCAGTTTTTCGTCATAGAGGATTAAACATATCTGAGGACAAGGACCTCCATGATTTAATCAGATCGTTTGAAACGGTTAAAAGAACCTCCTCCTTAGTTCCTAGCTGGAATCTAGATGTCGTGCTGCTCTTCTGAGGTCCTCAAGGTTCGAACCTCCCCATACTGCTTCGTTCAGAGACCTTTCGATGAAGACTTTTTTTTCTCTGTGCGTTAGCGTCAGCGAAGAGGGTCAGCGAGCTGCAGGCTCTAGAAGGTGAGGTAGGTTTCCAAGGAGGCTCCGCGGTTTGCTCTTTTCTTCCGCTTTCCTAGCCAAGAATGAAAACCCTTCTTCGCCGTGGCCCAGGAGCTTCGAAATCAAAAGCTTATCCTCCTTAGTTGGGACAGAAGAGGAGAGATCTCTTTGCCCGGCCCTGAGAAGCCTGAAATATTATCTTCAGAGGAAGAAAAGACTTGCTGCTAATGAGAGCAATCTCTGGTGCTCTGTAAGGGACCCCAGTAGGCCCTTATCTAAAAATGCACTCTCATTCTTTATCAGGAATGTTATTAGAGAAGCACACACTTCTTGCAATCAGCAACAGTTTAACCTTCTGAAAGTCAAGGCGCACGAAGTACGGGCCATCGCGACGTCTTTGGCTTTCAAGAAGAATTTGTCATTACAAAACCTTATGAAGGCCACTTTTTGGAGGTGTGAATCAGTCTTCTCTAATCACTACCTAAAGGACGTATCGATTACGTATGATAAGTGTTTTGGACTAGGCCCTTACGTATCGGCGGATTCAGTGCTGGGGCAGGGAGCTGAAACACATCCTTTTTAATCCTTTTTCCCTGTTAGTTTTAAGTTTGAGTTTTTGGTTTGTACGAAGGAGGTTGCAGGAGGCAGCTCCTTCTTTCGTATACTAATGTTAGTATTTGGTTAGGTGATCGGTTGTGCTTGAGGCTCCTTGCAATTGGTAGTGATAGGCTCTGGCATGTAAGCGGGTTGATCACATTGACCAGATCCTGCTTGGATTCTGCCAAGTAAGTGGACTCAGTTCCCATTGGTAGACCCAAAGAGTTCTTCAGCCATAGGTCACGCCCTCGCTGAGACTCTTTAGGCAACGCAGACTAATAGACAGTAACTATCAAGTCTTTCTGCCTAAATCAGGTAAGAACCAGAGGTTTATATTATTTATTCCTTTAACATGTGTTGTCCCCACTTTCTAAGTAAGTATGTGTCTCTTTCCCTCCACCAAGGGTGTCAATCAGCTAAGTATATATCTGGCAGGGAAGTTCATGTACAAAAAATGATTATTGTAGTATACAATAAAGTTTTGTACATACTTACCTGCAGATATATACGATTGATGGCCGGCCCCCCAGCCTCCCCTCAGGAGACAGGTGGAAGAAAATAACCTGACAAGAAAGGTGACTGGTTCTTACACCCGCCTCCCAGCGGCGGGTAAGGTAGATCACCTGACCTACCTGTAGCGTGTGCCGCAGTTTTGAATTTTCTGTCGTGACGTCATGAGACCTAAGCTAAGTATATATCTGCCAGGTAAGTATGTACAAAACTTTATTGTATACTAACAATATCATTTTGCAATTATCAACCCAGTTATTGGTCATACACCAGTAATTTCATACATTCAACTTACCTGTCAGATATATACATAGCTATCGACTCCGTCGTCCCCGACAGAAATTCAAATTTCGCGGCACTCGCTACAGGTAGGTCAGGTGATCTACCGCCCTGCTCTGGGTAGCAGGACTAGGAACTATTCCCGTTTTCTAATCAGATTCTCTCTGTCGCCGGTAGTATCACATTGTTGTTGCTTCCTCCTGACTGGAATTCTTTTTCTCACAACGCTTTTGATCATCTTTCGACTGATTTTTGGGGTGACGTACTTGGATCGTTGTTTGGCATTCGCTATCGTGGACTGGTTTTTGGACTTCGCTTTGGATTTTCGTGAATATGTCTGATTCTAGTGTTAGCTTCAGAGTGTGTGTGAATGAAGGCTGTAAGGTGAGGATTCCGAAAGCTTCGGTAGATCCTCACACTACATGCAGTGGTTGTAGAAAGGTTGAATGCTCAATTGAGAATACGTGTAACGAGTGAGAGATTGAGTGCGCAAGAATGGAAGAATCTGACTTGTTACTTGAAGAAGTTTAGAGAAAGATAGAGAGAGGAAGGCGGCTTACAAAAGCCGGAAAATGTCTAGTAGTTCTGTAGCTTCTTCTTCTTCTCTTAATTATGCCCATTCTATTTCAGCCCATTCACAGTTTATCCCTCTGATTCCGCCTCAGAAATAGCGGAACTCAGAGCTTCCCTTCAAAAAATGCAAGAGAAAATGGAAGCATTGGAAGGTAAGAGAAGAATGTGGTTTCTCGAGTGATGTTAGTGTCCCCAGTGTAGTGGAGGGGGCGTCTGGTCGTCCCTGCGACGCTCCCAGGCCTAGACCTCTTCCAAGCTCCCTGGCCCAGAGGAGAAGGAAAGTCGAAAGCCTTACGGGGGTCGTGGGGAATCCCAACAATCAGGCGTCCCTTCGGCAGAATCGTATACATCTCAGACTGCCAGGGACAGCTATAGAAAAAGCGTCCTTCGTGAGTGCTTTTCATCTTCTAGTTCGCCTTCTCCGAGAAGAGGATGGAAGGAATCGAAGCTTTCACGTCCGCTAAAAAGGAACTGGAAAGAACCTGAGCTTAATTCTAGCCCCGAGCGCTTCTCTGAAGAGGCATGGCGCCGTTCGGTAAATCAAGAAAGCTTAGAAAGGATTTAGATCCTTGGAAGGGAAAAGACTCTCGAGCGCCTTCCAGATCTCCTTCTCCTGATTCGAATGAGCCTTCAACCAGGAGAATTTTGATGAATGTACAGGAGCAAATAGCTTCTTTTGGTAGGAGTACTTTGTCTAAAGAGCCTACTCGTAAAAAAGGATGACAGGCTTCCGATTAAGAGATCCACAAATACCGATCTCCTGTCGGGCGCGACGAACCCTCCAGGGGAGTTGTCGCACAAGCGGCCATCTCTGGGGGGAGCGGTGCGTTTGGCAGGCGAGATGTGGGAAAGGAGTAACTCCTACCAAGCGTCAGGCGCCAACTAGGAGCCAGGCGCCAAGTAGGCGCAAAGAGCCTGACTTTACTGTAGATCGTTCTAGGCCCAGATCTTCATCCAAGCAACAAGAGCCAACTGGAGAAGAGAGAACTCCTGATAGGAGTATAGCGCCCACGCGAAAGCGCAATGTACTTGCTATTCGAAAGGCGCATTCCATGAGCGATACTCCTACCAAGCCTCAGGAGTATTCGGAACTATATGCGCCTTCCGTAGGTCAGAGTATTCGGGAAGAGATACTCCTGCCAAGCGCCTTGATTACTCTGGCCTCGATACTCCTCCCAGGCGCCAGGAGTATTCTGGACTTTTTACTCCTACCAGGCGCCAGGAGTATTCTAAGCGCGATGCGCCTACCAAGCGCCAGGAGTATTCTAAGCTTAATACTCCTAACAGGCGCCAGGGAGTATTTGGAGCGAGATGCGCCTTCCAGACGGGCAGGAGTGTATTCGGAAGAGTGTGTAACGACTGTCAGGCGCCAGGAGTATTCCAAACAGGATACTCCTCTACCAAGGCCTCAGGAGTATTCTCAGCGAGATACTCCTGCTAAACGCCAGGCGCATTCTCCTCGTGAAGAGCTTGACATCCGACAGGAGTCTAACAGGCGTAGAGCAGTGATACGTGACTCGCCTAATGATAAACGTAAGGAGAGAGTTACTCCTAGCCCATCTCCTTATAGAAGTGCTTCTTCTTCGGAAAGGAAGAGATCAAGAGAGGAGACAGAGGAGGGAAGGGAGCCTTCTCCTTACCGATCCTATTAATTTAGAATGAAGCGTCTCGGAGGACGAAGTTACTAACAGAGAAGGGCTTTCGAATTACAAAGTTCTTTCTGCTCTTCTCTTAGAAGAATATGGAGATGCATTGACGTCCAGCCGCTCCTCCTTCTCCTCGCTCTCTATTTTCAAGTACGAAGGCACACAAGTCTTCGTCTTTCCTGAAAATGAAACCGGCCATATCCATGAAAAGGGCCTTACAATCTCTGGACTCCTGGATCAAGACTAAGAAGGAGTTAGGAAGGACGATCTTTTGCATGCCTCCCGCTAAACTAAGGGCGAGGAGAGGCATATGGTACGAAACACGGGAGAAAACATGGGATTGTCTCTGCCCGTTTCAGCTGAATCGGACTTCTCCAGTCTCGTAGACTCGTCGAGGAGACATGCCTTAAATTAATTCAGCGAAAGCAACATGGGGTCTTTCGGAAATGGACCATCTCCTCAAGGGACTTTTTCATACCTTAGAAGTATTTAACTTCCTAGATTGGTCCCCTTGGGGTCATTGCTAAGAAGTCCCATGAAAAAGAACAACTAAGCCCTGAAACCTTGCATAGCATCCTTACATGCATCGATAAGGCGGTTCAAGATGGATCGGGCGGAAGTGTGCTCCCTCTTCGGTGTGGGAATACTAAAGAAGAGAGCGGTTCATAGTGCCTTTCTCACTAAGGCCGTCTCGCCTTCGCAGAGATCCGCTTTGCTGTATGCGCCTCTCTCTGAGCATTTATTTCCTTCGCAGTTGGTGAGAGACATTGCCCATTCGCTAACTGAGAAAGCCACTCAGGATCTGTTAAGCAATCCTCAAGGAAGAATAGACCTGTAGCTAGTGAGGAAAAGAAAGCCTCTAAGCCAGCTCAACAACAGCAGCCCTTTCGAGGAGGCTCTCAGGCTAGATCCATCGTCAGAAGGAAATCAACTGAAAAAAGGGGAAGATCTGCCTTCCGTCCCTTTAAGAAGGGAAAATGAGAAATCTTTCCTCCAGACACCTGTAGGAGCCAGGTTACAATTCTTTGCGGGAGCATGGGAAGACATAGGATCCGATCCTTGGTCAATGTCAGTAATCAAGAAGGGTTATTATATCCCATTCAAGGACAGACCCCCTGACAACGTCACCGAGGGAACTGTCAGCCAGATACAAGGACCCTGTTCTGATGGATACTCTTCGTCAAATGGTGGAGCAGATGTGGGACAAAAGAGCAATAGAGCTGGTACTGATCAAAGCTCCCCGGGGTTTTACAATCGCTTGTTTCTCGTAGCGAAAGCCTCAGGGGGATGGAGGACCGGTACTGGATGTAAGTTCGCTGAACAAATTCGTCACAACAGAAGTTCAGCATGGAAACGTCTGCCTCAGTACTAGCAGCTCTCCGTCAAGGAGATTGGATGGTGTCTCTAGATCTTCAAGACGCATATTTCCACGTCCCGATTCACCATTCGTCGAGGAAGTACCTTCGTTTCATGTTCGAGGGAAGGATCTATCAGTTCAGGGCCCTGTGTTTCGGCCTGTCTACGGCTCCCCAAGTCTTCACAGACTTGATGAAAAATGTGTCAAAACACCTTCACATGAAAGGGAAAATAAACGTCTCCCTATACCTGGACGACTGGCTCATCAGGGCCAGGTCTCAAAAGCAGTGTCTGGAGGACCTGTCAACAATCCTGGAATTGACAAAGACATTAGGATTAATCGTGAACCTCGAGAAATCCCAGATGGTCCCAGCCAGAACGTAGTCTATCTGGGGATTCAGATGGATTCTCGGGGTTTTCGAGTATTTCCTTCTCAAGAGAGAGTAAGGAAAGGCTGTGCCACAGTATTGAACTTCTTAGAGAAAGAGCGTACTTCAGCGAGGGTGGAATGGTTGAGCCTTCTGGGGACCCTTTCCTCGCTCGAACAGTTCTTCTCTAGGAAGACTGCATCTCCGTCCGCTTCAGTACTTCCTGAGAAGCAGTTGGAGTTGGAAGACAGGACAGCTCTCGGACACGTTTCCAATCTCATTAAAAGTAAAGGAACAATTAAGGTGGTGGTTGACCCCCTTGGAAGAAAACAGAGGAAGTATCCTTAGAAGTTCGGAACCCAAACCTGACATTGTTCTCAGAACGGTCGGAGACAGGTTGGGGTGCGACTCTAGGGTCCGAAGAAGTGTCAGGCACCTGGTCGGAGAGCAGGTGTCATGGCACATAAATTGCAAGGAGCTCTTTGCGATTCACCTCGCGTTAAGGAGCTTCGAGCAGATAGTCAGAGACAAAGTAATTCAGATAAACTCCGACAATACGACCGCTCTGGCTTATGTCAAGAAACAAGGAGGAACTCACTCTTTCGCCCTATACGAACTGGCAAGAGATCTGCTGATTTGGGCAAATCAAAGGAATGTGTTCTTCTAACGAGATTTGTTCAAGGGGAGAGGAACGTGAGAGCGGACAGACTGAGCAGGAGGTTCCAGGTCCTTCCTACAGAATGGACCCTCCACTAAGAAGTCTGTCAGACCCTTTTGGTATCTGGGGGGAAAACCGCAGATAGATCTATTCGCCACGTTTCTCTCCAAAAGGATAGACACATTTTGTGCCCTGTAGAGGATCCCAGGGCGTTATGCAATAGACGCCTTTCTCCTGGGACTGGTCAGGGCTAGACGTGTACGCTTTTCCCCCATTCAAGATTCTGGGGGAAGTAGTCAGAAAGTTTGTGGCTCGAAGGGAACCAGAATGACTCTGATAGCCCCATATTGGCCATCCCGAATTTGTTCACGGAGGTGATGGAGTGGACAGTGGACTTCCCCAAGATCTCTTCCAAACAGGATAGATCTGCTCAAACAACCCCACTTCGAGTGGTACCGATCAAAATCTAGTACCCGCTCTTGCTCTGACTGCCTTTCGACTATGAAAGATTGGTAAGAACGAGAGGGTTTTCTCGCAAGGCGGCAAGCGCAATTGCTAGAGCCCGCAGATCATCTACTAGGCGAGTGTACCAATCGAAGTGGGAAGTTTTCAGAAACTGGTGCAGGTCGAAGAAGCTGTCCTCTTCCAATACCTCTGTAACCGAAATTGCGGATTTCCTTCTTTTCCTGAGGGAAAAGTCACATCTCTCTGTACCAACTATTAAAGGATACAGAAGTATGCTTTCGTCAGTCTTTAGAAACAGGGGCTTAGACTTGACGAATAATAAAGATTTGCACGATACTCAATCTGCTCCTTTGAAACGTCCAAGTCAGTAGAGCCTAGGATTCCGAGCTGGAACTTAGATGTGGTTCTGAAATTTCTATCCTCGGAAAAGTTCGAACCACCTCATACGGCTTCATTCCGGGATATCACTAGAAAGTGTATATTTCTTCTATCTCTGGCTACGGCTAAAAGGGTCAGCGAGTTGCACGCCCTTGAGTCACGAGTTGGTTTCAAAGAAGATTCTGCGATTTGTTCATTCCAGACTTTTTCTTGCCAAAAACGAGAACCCTTCGAATCCCTGGCCTAGGAGTTTCGAGGTAAAAGGACTTACTAGCCTAGTAGGCAGAGAAATAGAAAGATCACTTTGTCCAGTTAGAGCTCTGAAATTCTATCTGGACAGAAAGAAGCGGTTGGGAGGCTCACAACATGGTCTATGGTGCTCGGTGAAAGACCCCAAGAGACCTATGTCTAAAAATGCTTTGGCCTTCTTTGTTAGAAGTGTAATTACCGAGGCTCATAAGAACTGCCAGATGACTCTTTTTTTTAATCTATTAAGAGTAAGAGCTCATGAGGTAAGGGCAATCGCGACATCAAATCAATTGCGTTCCAGAGAAATATGTCACTTAAAAATATTTTGGACGCAACCTATTGGAGATGCAACTCAGTATTTGCATCTCATTATTTAAAAGATGTGCGAGTAACGTATGAGAAATGTTTTTCTTTAGGTCCGTTGTGTCAGCACAGACAGTTCTGGGTAAAGGAGAGAGCACCGATCCTTAAATATGTGTACGTAACCCTCTTGTCGGATGTGTTCTCGTGTTTCCTGTGCATGGGAGTGTCAGATGTCGCACTGGCGGCCTTCACTTCGCTTCATTAGGAAATCGAGTATGTGGACAGCTGACTATTAGAGGGTACAAAATTTTTATTTTTGATTTTGTATGTATGAGTTTCGAGTTTGTGGTTGTTGCTAAGAGTTTGGGGATGACTCTTGGCAATCTTAGAACTAACACGGGTAAGGATCGGGTGATCGGGATCGGTTGTGTGCTCCTTAAGGGGGCGGCCCCGGCTAATGCCCTTTTTTAAGGACAGGACTTTGATATTCATACCACATAATAAGGTGACTTGGGACATCTCCAAACCGCATATGATTTTCGCCTCTGACCTTGGGTTTTGTGACGCCAGGGCGATTTATCCCGAAAAATAACCATTTTTCAAATTCTATCTCCTCCCTGATATTTAATATTAAGACCTGGGATTACTACCATATATAGACCTGATGTAGACCTCCAATCGAATGGAGAAGTTTTTTTTCTAAAAGTCATTTTTTTGTTTTGCTAGAATATGAATTTTTCAATATGGTCAAAAAATAAACCCCATAAAATCAGGAGAAAAAAAATTATAAAAAAAATACGAAACAAAAATTGGAAAAAAGGGCTCTATTTGATTGTTCTATAATGTCTTTCTGAGTTATATACCAAATTCCAATGTTATAGCTTTAAAACTAAGTGAGAAGATAGATTTTGAAGGTCAATAATTATAGTTTTGAGATACGGGCGTTCAAAGTTTTCCTTCGTATTTCTAATAAGATGCAAATATTAATAAAATAATGATTATTATGAATGTATATTTGTTTTTTGTGTATTAATAAACCAAAACTATTTTATTTATCATAATTTAATCATAAATGATGATCCCTTTGCTCATATATCGCAGCCTGGGGCACTGATTGAGGCAAGATGGGGCACTCCTTCCTACGCAATTCTCTCTCTCCCCTTCACTAACTCTGCTTATTACAGCGAATTTTCTTCTTCTGTGTGTTAGCAATATGTTTTCCTTGTATTTTCCTCTTTGGCATGATGAAATTCTTGCCCGAAACAAAGATAAACAAACGTAATTGCAAGAGAATGTCAAGAGGTGAAACTCGAAGGCGTACATTTTTTTTACAAAGATAATTTAATAAATCATGATTATTATGAATTTCATATTCCATTTTGGGTATTAAAAACCCAAAACTTTGTTATTTATCATAAATGAAGATCTCTTTGCTCAAAGATCGTAGCCTTAGGCACAGTGTGACGTGTGCTGTCAAGCAAGACGGGGGCGTTACTAAGCAACCCTCCCCTCTCTCTTCACTAACTACGCATATATTATGATATTCTGTAATAATACTTGAGCGATTTTTCTTCGTCTGTATATTAGTGAGATGTTTCCCTTGTCTTTTCCTCATTGGCATGATGAAATTCTTGCCGAAACATACATAAACATACGTGAAAGCAGGCGAACGTCAGACGTGAAATGGAACGTGTAGACTACTTGACGTCTGTCATCGCACTAAGGACTGGAGTCGACTTGGTAGCTTGAGCCTGAAGTCTCCTTCTCGACTCGGGGAATGTCTACAGATGCCATTTCTCCCAATTTCTTTGACAATAATTATCAAAATTTACGATAATAGAAGAAATATTGCATTTTCTTGTACGGATCAATGTTTTAGGCTTATTGAGTTACGTTAACTAATTACCCTGTAACTACGAAAGTAAGAGGAATTTTGACGAAATATTTCGTATACGTATTCTCCATTGCCATATGAAGCTCCATGAATTTTTTCATGACTTTGCATTTTTCGCCCTATACCTCCATATATAGAGGTTCCGGCCGGCCCCCTTAAAGAAGGCGTGTTGTCATATAAGCGGATTAACACCCATTGACAAATGCCAGTTTGGCTCTGCCGAGTAAGTGGATAAGACCCCATCGACAGACCAGCAAGAACTCTTGGCCACAGATCACTATCTCGCTAAGGCTCTTGAGATGAAGCAGACTTCTGGGCAGTAGTTAGCCACGAAGTCTTCCATCTAATAAGGTAGGAACTAAGGTTTATTTATACCTATAACATATGTTGTTTACCTGTCTAGTCAGTTAGTTAGCTGTCTCTTGCCCTCCACCAAAGGGTGTCAATCAGCTATGTATATATCTGACAGGTAAGTTGAATGTATGAAAATGATATTGTTATGATACAATAAAGTTTCATACATACTTACCTGGCAGATATATACGATTGAAGACCCACCCAGCCTCCCCGCAGGAGACAGGTGGAAGAGAGAATCTGATTAGAAAACGGGAATAGTTCCTAGTCCTGCTACCCAGAGCAGGGCGGTAGATCACCTGACCTACCTGTAGCGAGTGCCGCGAAATTTGAATTTCTGTCGGGGACGACGGAGTCGATAGCTATGTATATATCTGCCAGGTAAGTATGTATGAAACTTTATTGTATCATAACAATATCATTTTTCTGTCAACAACATACAAATATAGTGATCCACCTACCGGTAATCTCTCTACCAGTAATCATAAGGAAATCATGGGTACGTAATGGGTTAGGTTGAAGTAGGCCCATGCTGCTGTGTATTAGTTCACTTAATGCTATGTCATTACTTGGTAGGTAAGTATACAATGAAGCTCCCATATTCGTGGATTTCTGTCTTGAACATATATCCCCAGTATTTGCGGAAAATTTGCCTATTCGCGATATTTTTCTATGAGAAATATCGACAAATTCCTGTTTTTTTTCTCTTTTTTTTTATCAAATTCATCATAAAATGCACTTTTTGCGATAAAACTATTAAAAAATCATGTATAAACATTTTAGGTGTGCTTTTCTTGAGCTTTAAGCTAACAAAATAGGCAGTTGTAAGCTTTTTTATAGGGGTTGCAACTAATCGCAGATTCCAGCTATTTGCGGCAGGCTCTGGCACACACCTCCCGTAAATACGGGGGAACACTTTATAGGCAATAAAACTTCATTTTATTATAAAAATTTAATTTTTTTACAAATGGTCTTTATCTTGTGCAAATTGGCCTATTCACCAAAAGCTAAACATTTATAATAGGCCTCTTTGTTCATCCTTTCTTAATTTTGCTATTTTAATCATCAGGGTAGTCATTTTAATCACGCCTTAGAAATTATGTGGGACATCATTAAAAAAGTGAAAGGCTTTTTAGGCATTTTAGCTTCTTGGTTAGGTTCCAACTTGTTTATACATACTTAAGTATTTGGTTCATTAAATAATTTGCAATTTGCACTGTTTGAAGGAGTAAGTGGCAATGGTTGGAAGAATTCACTTTGGTTTGTGAGTAAATTTATTGCAGGGTTTGTTGTAATTATATTGTGACCATGTAATCCCATTTTTAATTTTTATGACTATCGTACGTCATCCATTACATAAAAGCAAAATACCTTATCCTTTTGCTTAGTCAGCTAAGATTGCAGTTAAGTGCTAGAAATCATTTCTCTTGAAACACAAAGCCAGTGGTTTTCAAGTTGCTATATCTTGTGCCTTTTAGATCTTTAACCAGTTCTTCAGTCAAACCACTCATTTTTGTTTCATATACCTTTTCACCTATTTTGGTACCCAAGAGGGAAACCAGGGTTTTAGTTGTGGTAAAACAAAAATGTGAATATGTAGTATAATACCTGTAATGCAGAACACAGAATAGTGGAAAAAAATATATTTTTCAAGTGTGTAATCACTAGAAATCACAATGATAGAAGGCCGGAAATGCCAGTGATATTAATAGGAAACAAGCTAACCCAATTTAAGGACTGTTATCCAACAGTACTTGACCAGGGTCAGTTTGATCTTCCCATGAAACCCTCTTCCCATTTCATGAATTTTTGTCTACCTGTAGCTTGGGAGATGGAATGGAATGTGTCTCATCACTACTATGTATATGATTGTCTTTGGAAGATTAGGGTAAAGGTCCTGTGTGATATTATACATCATAGTATAGTAGTACATATATTGTACAGTGGTACCTCGAGATACAAAAGGCTCAGCTTAAGAAAAACTTCGAGATACGAAAGCTAATACGAAAAATTTAACGGCTCTACATACAAAAAGTTTTCAAGATACGAAACGTTTCAGTAAAGTCCGAGATTCGCCCGAACCAATTATTACAATTTTGAAACTCGCGCGCCGCCAACTGAGTAGACTCCCCACCATCCCCCTGCTCTCCCATTGGTTCCTGATGCTAGTCACCGCCATGAGATCCTTCTCTCCTATTGGTCAGCATCCCTCCCATGATGCATCTATGTACGTAGCGGTGTGCCTCGGCCACTCAGTAGCAGCATCGTTATCGTACGCACGCGGTATTCGTTCGGTCTAACGATTTCGTTTAGTAACGTAAATTCGTTAGTGATTTCGTTGCAGTATACGTACGTACTTTATCGTGTTGTGGGAAAACTTTATTCTACTTATACGTAAATTACGTACAGTATATACGTAGTCATGGGTCACAAGAAAGTCTAAATTCACGGAAAGAAGCGAATGCTCTATTTGGAGACAAAGATGGAAATTATCAAGAAGTATGAAGCTGGTATGGGATTGAGTGTGATCGCCAAGGAATACGGCCGAAATCCGTCGACAATAGGCACCATCCTTAAGCAGAAGGATGTCATCAAAGCAGCTACACCTTCCAAGGGCATCACTATTTTGTCCAGCAAGAGGACCCACATGCACGACGAGATGGAATGGCTGCTTCTCGTCTGGATAAAAGACAAAGAAATCGCTGGCGATACGATAACAGAGACGGCAATCTCCCACAAGGCCAGCGCTATTTTCGGCGATTTGATTGCCCAGGCGGAAGACGACGGAGGAGAAGGGACTTCAACGCCAACCCCAGAGTTCAATGCTTCGCATGGGTGGTTCGAGAAATTTCGTAAACGGACTGGCATCCATTCGGTGGTGCGGCATGAGGAGGCTGCCAGCTCGGACACGAAAGCGGCCGAAATCTTTAAAAAGACGTTCGACGAGATGATGACCAAGGAAGGCTACAGTTCTCAGCAAGTCTTCAACTGATGAGACTGGCCTTTTTTGGAAAAAAATGCCTCGTCGGACGTACATCACGGAGGAAGAGAAGAAGCTACCTGGACATAAGCCTATGAAAGACAGGCTTACGCTCGCACTTTGTTCCAACTCCAGTGGGGATTGCAAGGGGAAGCCCCTACTGGTGTATCATTCTGAGACTCCTCAAGCCTTCAAGGCCCACAAAGTGCCTAAGGAGAAGCTTCCAGTGATGTGGAGGGCTAATGCAAAAGCTTGGGTAACGAGGCTTTTGTTCATGGAGTGGGTAAATCTGTGTTTCGGCCCGACAGTGAAGAAATTCTTGGAAGAGAAGCGCCTCCCCCTGAAATGTCTGCTGGTGTTGGACAATGCCCCTCCCCACCCTCCTGGCCTCGAGGAAGATATCCTAGCAGAGTATTCCTTCATCAAGATTCTTTATCTTCCGCCTAACACCACCCCTCTCCTCCAGCCCATGGACCAGCAAGTGATATCGAACTTTAAGAAGCTGTACACGAAACACGAAACATCTTTTCAAGAGATGTTTCGACATCACCGATACCAAAAACCTCACCTTGCGTGAATTTGGAAGGAGCATTTCGACATCATCATATGCATCCGACTCATCGACCAAGCTTGGCAGGAGGTTTCGAGGCGAACCTTGAGTTCCTCGTGGAGGAAACTCTGGCCTGATGCCGTATCTGCCCGAGACTTCGAGGGATTCGACGTGGGCAAAGCTGGTGGTGCAGATTCAGAAACAGTTGACGATCCTGAAACTGTTTTGCAACCAGATCTTGACGAGATCGTTGCACTCGGCAAGTCCATGGGGCTGGTCGTCGACGAGGACGACATCAACGACCTTCTCGAGGAGCACCAAGAGGAGCTTACGACGGATGACCTGAAGGAGTTGGAGGCCATGCAACTTAACGTCGTTCAAGAGGAGTTCTCTAGGAGCGGCGAGGAGGAGGGCAACCCTATGACAACGGCAGAAATTAAGGATGTTCTAGCCACTTTTCACAAAGTGTAATCATTTATAGAAGAAAAGTCACCCTGAAAAGGCTTACACAGGTCGTATGCTTGCGCAGTTCGATGACGTTTGCCTGAGTCATTTCAGGAACATTGTGAAAAGTAGTCAAAAGCAATCTTCCTTGGATAGTTATTTTTTAAAGAGGCCTTTAGCATTAGCAGGAGTAAGCAATAAGGAAGAACCAAGTGATAAAACACAGAAAGTTGAAAGTGGTGATGAAGGTGAAATTTTGTAAAATAAAAAAAAAAAATAAAAAAAAAGTAAAGTATAAAAAGTAAAAAATAAAAATAAAAATAAAAAAAAGATAAAAAAAAAGAAAATTTTATGCATTCAACTTACCTGTCAGATATATACTTAGCTATAGACTCCGTCGTCCCCGATAGATATTCGAATTTCGCGGCACACTCTACAGGTAGGTCAGGTGATCTACCGCCCCGCCGCTGGTGGCGGAAATAGGAATCATTCCCGTTTTCTAAGACAGATTTTCTCTATCGGCCGTGACAGCAACATTGTTGTTGTTACTCCTGATTTGATTTTCGTGTTTTTTCATCGCTATTGATCTTCTAAGCCGGTTATTTTGGTGACGTATTGGATCTTTGGTTTGGCATACTCTTTCGTGGACTGTTATTTGGACTTGGTTTTGGATATTTCTCATAATGTCGGATTCTAGCTTTACGGTTAGAAGACAGTGTGTAAATGAGGGATGCATGGTGAGGCTACCGAAAGCTTCGGTAGATCCTCACACAGTTTGTAAGGGTTGTAGAATGAATGAATGTTCTATATCTAACACCTGTGATGAATTTGTAGGTTTGAATGAGGAAGAATGGAAGAATTTAAATTCCTATTTAAGGAAATTAGATATGGATAGGGCTAGGAAGGCTTCCTTCAGAAGCATAAGTAGGTCTCGTTCTAACGAGCCTATTAAATTAACACCTAACCCTAAACCTGTATCTTCTTCCTCTAGTACTAAGACTGCAAATCCGGCAACGGAAATTGCAGATCTTAAAGCTGCACTACAAAGGATGGAACGTCAAATGCTGACGTTGAAAGGTAAGCACAGTGATAGTGATTTAAGTGTCCCTAGTGCAGTGGAGGGTGCGTCTGATCGGCTTCATCTCGCTCCCAGGCCTAGACCTCTTCCAAGCTCACAGGCCCAGAGGAGAAGGAATGTCAAAAGCCTTACGGAGGTTATGGAGAATCCCCACCGATCAGGCGTCCCCTCGGCAGATTCTGTGACGACCCAAACTGCCAAGGATCGCTATCGAAAAAGCATCCTAAAAGTGTTTTTCTTCATCAGATTCTTCAACTAATGTAAGGGGCTGGAGTTCTGATGAACTGTCATGCCCCTTAAAGAGGAGTTGGAAGGCTCCAACTTTGGATTCAAGCCCTGAGCTTTTCTCCGATCTACGCCTTGTGAGAAGAAGAAAAGGAGATTGGTTCCTAAACGGAAATCGGAGTCTCCTTCTGCTTCAAGACCTCCCTCACCTGAATCAGGGAAGGAGAAAGAGAGTGCTGCTGCGAAAATTCTCCTAAATGTGCAGGAGCAACTTTCGGCCTTAGTAGGAGTTTTTACTAAGGAGACTCCCAGAAGAAAGGACTCTTTCCTTCCTATAAAGAAGACGAAGGGAAGGAAAGAAGAAACGAAAGTTTCGGCTTATACTCAGAGGAGTATGAAGAATGCGCCAAAAGCGCCAACCTGGCGCAATGCACCAGATGCGCTAGAGACTCCATACGAGTCAGAAGAGCCAGAAGCGCCAGATGCGCCATATGCGCCAGAAGCGCCAGCCTGGCGCAATGCGCCAGAAGCGTCAGCCTGGCGCAATGCGCCAGAAGCGCCACCCTGCCGAAATGCGCCAGAAGCGCCAGCTTGGCGCAAGGAATCACGAGCGCCAACCCGGCGCAATGAGCCACAAGTGACAAACAAGAGACGGACTTCTTCCAAAAGACAATTAAGCCAAGAGGATTTGTTTAGCTTTCGGAAGGATAAACCTTTACCTGACAGGGACTCTAGGTGTCGCACAGGCGGCCGTACCCCTTGTCAAGACATAGGTGGTTCCAGAGAAAGCGATAGGAGAGGACATCCTTCGTCTGATAGGAGAGAAAGGTGTCGCACAGGCGGCCATCGCTCTTGCCAGGAGAAGGATAAGGTCGTTTTGCAGGATCAACCTATCTCTCGTAGGGACGCAAGTTATCGCACAGGCGGTCGTCGTTCTTGCGAGAGTGGGGTGGATGTTGCAAGAGACCCGTCTCCTATTGAAAATAAACAATCCTCTTCGGAATTGGATTTGGAAGAGGTTTCGGACTCTGAAGACCACTCGGCTCCGGGTTTGTCAGATTACAAGACACTGGCAGCCCTCTTACTTCAAGAGTTTGGGGACTCTTTAAGCCCGACTGCTCCTCCTTCTCCAAGGTCCTTATTTACAAGTACGAAGGTCCCGAAGCAATCATCTTTCATTAAAATGAAGCCAACCATTTCCATGAACAAGGCTCTCCGATTCGTAGGAAATTGGTTGGAATCCAAGGAGAAGGCGGGGAAGACAGTCTTTACCTGCCCTCCTTCCAGACTATCAGGAAAGAAGGGAATTTGGTACGAGACGGGCAAATCACGGGGTCTAGCTCTCCCTACCACTGCCGAAGCAGATTTTTCTAATCTGGTAGATTCGTCTAGGAGACAAGCCTTGTCATCAGCAAAGATCACATGGGGGACTTCTGAGATGGACCATCTCCTCAAGGGATTGTTTAATGTCTTAGAAGTTTTTAACCTCTTAGACTGGTCCCTTGGGGTGTTGGCCAAAAAGACACAAGAGAATGAATCTCTTAGTCCAGAAGTCCTTCATAGTGTTCTTTCCTGTATGGACAAGGCGGTTCAGGATGGATCAGGAGAGGTGGCCTCTCTGTTTGGAACTGGAATTCTGAAGAAGAGAGTCTTATTTAGCTCTTTTCTGACGAAAGCAGTTACTCCCATTCAGAGGTCATCTCTTCTGTATGCTCCTCTGTCGGACCAATTGTTTCCTTCAAATCTAGTGAAAGACATTTCTCATTCTTTGACAGAAAAGGCCACACAAGATCTCTTGGCCCAATCTGCAAAGAAATCAAGGACTTCGGGTCCTATTAAGAGAGAGAATCGGACTCCTCAACAGCCCTTTCGAGGGAGCTCCTCGGCCAGACCCTCTTTTAAGAAGAGAGGAGTGCAGAAGAGAGGTAGGTCTTCTTTCAGACCTATCAAGAGAGCGAAATGAGACAACAGTCCTTCAAGCACCGGTAGGAGCCAGACTTCGGAAATTTTCCGAAGAATGGACTCGGAGACAGGCAGAAATATGGTCCCTTTCAGTGGTAACGAAGGGATATATGATCCCCTTTCGAGACAGACCTCCCTTGACTACGAACCCGAGGGAACTGTCAGCCCAATACAGGGACCCTGCCAAGAAAGAAGCATTATTGCAACTGGTAGAACAGATGTTGCAAAAGGAGGCCATCGAAGTGGTTCGGGTTCCGCATTCCCGAGGATTCTACAACCGTCTTTTTCTGGTTCCGAAATCCTCGGGAGGGTGGAGACCGGTCCTGGATGTGAGCGCATTGAACCGATTTGTGGAGAACACAAAGTTCTCTATGGAAACATCAAAATCGGTTCTTGCGGCTCTTCGTCCAGGAGATTGGATGGTCTCCTTAGATCTACAAGATGCGTACTTTCATGTCCCCCTGCATCCATCATCGAAGAAATATCTCCGATTCATGATGCAGGGAAAAGTATACCAATTCAGAGCCCTATGCTTCGGCCTTTCTACGGCCCCTCAAGTGTTCACGAGGCTAATGATGAATGTTGCGAGATGGCTACATCTAGAGGGGATAAATATATCCCTTTATCTGGACGATTGGCTAATAAGAGCAAAATCGGAACTTCAGTGCTTGAAGGACTTGGAGAAGACTTTGAACTTGACAAAATCTCTGGGACTGCTCGTGAACCTCGAGAAATCACAATTGATCCCCAGACAGAACATAGTCTATCTGGGGATACAGATGGATTCTCTGGGTTTTCGGGCGTTTCCATCTCAAGACAGAATTACTCGAGGCTTAGAAAAGATCTCGAACTTCTTAGGGAAAAGAACGGACCTCGGCGAGGGAATGGCTCAGTCTTGCTGGGCACCCTTTCCTCGTTAGAGCAGTTCATTTCCCTAGGAAGATTAAATCTCAGACCTCTGCAATTTTATCTAAAGAGGATGTGGAGTCAAAAGACAGGAGACTTGTCAGACGTTTTTCCCATCCAACAGGGGATAAAATCCGACCTGAAGTGGTGGTTAACCCCATTAACAAGGAACGAAGGGGTGTCCCTCTTGATTCGGAACCCTCACCGAGTGTTGTTTTCCGATGCCTCAGACACAGGTTGGGGAGCAACACTGGGTCCAAAGGAAGTAGCAGGTATCTGGACCAGACAACAGACTACTCTGCACATCAATGCGAAGGAACTCCTGGCAATTCATCTAGCCCTGGAATACTTCGAAGCGGAAGTCAGAGGGGTGGTAGTTCAAGTCAATTCCGACAACACCACAGCTCTGGCTTACATCTGGAATCAAGGGGGCACTCACTCTTTCTCACTGAACGAAATAGCGAGAGATCTATTAACCTGGACAGAGGAACGGGGCATTATTCTGCGTACAAGGTTTATCCAAGGAGTAAAAAACCTAAGGGCAGACAGGTTGAGCAGAAAGAACCAGGTTCTCCCGACAGAGTGGATGCTCCACTCAGGAGTCTGCAGACAAATATGGTCCCTCTGGGGGAGACCCCAGATCGACCTGTTTGCCACATTCCTCTCCAGGAAAATAGACAACTTCTGCTCGCTAGAAGAAGATCCCAGAGCCACAGCGATCGATGCTTTCCTCATGGATTGGTCAGGCATAGACGCATACGCCTTTCCCCCATTCAAATTGCTGGGGGAAGTAGTAAGAAAATTTGTGGCGTCGGAGGGAATGAGAATGACTCTAATTGCTCCCTTTTGGCCTTCCCGAATCTGGTTCACAGAGGTACTGGAATGGACGGTGGACTTCCCCAGATCTCTACCAGACAGGACAGATCTGCTCATACAACCTCACTTCGAGAGGTTCCACAAAAACATCCAAAGTCTCTCCCTGACTGCCTTTCGACTATCGAAAGACTGGTCAGAGCGAGAGGCTTTTCAAAGAAAGTGGCAACTGCAATTGCTAGAGCCCGCAGAGCCTCTACCCTGCGGGTCTACCAATCGAAGTGGGAAGTTTTCCGTAGATGGTGTAGGTCGAAGAAGCTGTCCTCTTCCAATACCTCTGTAACCGAAATCGCGGATTTTCTCCTCCTCTTAAGAGAAGAGTCCAAATTGGCCGTATCCACGATCAAGGGATATAGGAGCATGCTCTCAGCTGCTTTTAGAAACAGAGGGCTGAATTTGGAAAACAATAAGGATCTTCATGATCTCATCAGGTCTTTCGAGACTACGAAAGTGAGATCTTCTATTCCCCCGAGTTGGAACCTGGACGTAGTCCTAAAATTCTTGATGTCGGACAGGTTCGAACCTCTAGATAAGATCTCATTCAGAGATCTTACTAGTAAATGCATATTCCTACTGGCTCTCGCAACAGCTAAGAGGATCAGCGAATTGCATGCTTTGAACTCTCGGGTGGGTTTTAAAAAAGACTCGGCTGTCATTTCTTTCCAGGAGCTTTTCCTGGCAAAGAATGAAAACCCTTCTAAACCTTGGCCTAGAAGTTTTGAAGTCAAGGGACTCTCTTCCTTGGTAGGTAGAGAGTTGGATCGGTCCCTTTGCCCAGTCAGGACCTTAAAATTCTATTTAGAAAAAAAGACACAGCTTCAGGGATGTCGACAAAGTCTTTGGTGTTTGGTAAGGAACCCCAAAAGACCTATGTCAAAGAACGCACTGGTGTTCTTTGTCAGAAATGTGATTACCGAAGCTCACAGGAAGTGCCAAGAGAACTCTTTAAAGCTGCTGAGAGTAAAAGCTCATGAAGTCCGGGCTGTGGCAACTTCCCTTTCTTTTACGAAGAATATGTCCATGAGAAACATTTTAGCAGCTACTTATTGGAGGTGCAATTCAGTTTTTGCATCCCACTATTTAAAGGATGTTAGAGTAACATACGATAAATGCTTTTCTCTTGGACCTTATGTATCAGCGGATACTATGCTGGGAAATGGAGCAGACGCTGATCCTTAATTTAGTTTTTATGTTTTAATAACTAGTTTTAATATTGTTGTTGAGTTGTGGGTTGCTTGAAAGGATGTTCGGGATGACTCCTTTCAATCTTAAGTACTAACCCCAATTAGGATCAGGTGATCGGGATTAGTGTCGTGCTCTATGATCATGCCAATAGGCAAGGTGTTTTGTCATGTAAGTGGATAGGACCCCTTTGACAAAGATCCTAAGGTTCTGAAGCGTAAGTGGGTAAGACCCCTGTAACAGACCATCAAGAACTCTTAGCATGAGGTCACTACCTCGCTGAGGCTCTTGAAGCGATACGGGCTCCTAGGCAGTAGCCATGAAGTCTTTCGCTAACAGGTAGGAATCAAGGTTTTTTCATTTTATTACCTACAACATATGTTGTTTCCTGTCTATTTCAGTAAATTAGCTGTCTTACCCTCCGCCAAAGGTGCCAATCAGCTAAGTATATATCTGACAGGTAAGTTGAATGCATAAAAATGTTATTGTCATGATACAATAAAGTTTTATGCATACTTACCTGGCAGATATATACGGTGTATGGCCCACCCGACCTCCCCTCAGGAGACAGGTGGAAGAGAAAATCTGTCTTAGAAAACGGGAATGATTCCTATTCCCGCCACCAGCGGCGGGGCGGTAGATCACCTGACCTACCTGTAGAGTGTGCCGCGAAATTCGAATTTCTATCGGGGACGACGGAGTCTATAGCTAAGTATATATCTGCCAGGTAAGTATGCATAAAACTTTATTGTATCATGACAATAACATTTTTCATTTTAGTTTTTTGTAAAGTTAAGTGTTACAGTTTTGTTAATGTGTTTTGTAAATTTTAGTTTAGTTTTCCTTACATTTTCTTATGTGTTTCGTAAAGTTAAGTGTACGTACGTTTCTGCCATTTGTCCTCCTCCTCTGCCGCCACTTTCGGAGATAGCATCACTCGAAAGGTAAGCTTCCACATTTTACTACATACGTACAGTATTTCTTGTATACCATGTACACTAATACACTTTATTTACAGGTACTAATTAGCATTACCTTATTAAGTTAGGTATTGAATGGTCCAATTTTTTGTAGTGTTTCATTGTTTATAGGTCAATTTAGCTTTATTATGAAATTTACTGGGGTGTTTTTGGAGGGCTTGGAACGGATTAGCCATTTTACATGTAAAATGTGGTCCAAGACACGAAAACCTCATGATACGAAGGGCGCCTTGGAACGGATTAATTTCGTATCTCGAGGTACCACTGTATTGTCAATACAAAATTTTTACTCCATTATGAAGTTTGTATACTTGTAATGTATTTTGACAAATGCACCATTGTTTGGGCAAGTGTTTATGTGTGGGGACAGACTGAGTTGTGAGAATGATTGATTATTTAAAGGTGGTGCATCTCAGTTTCAATATTTATGCAACCCCTCCAATCATCATTATGAATTATGCTTCCCACCATGACAGAAGTATTTGAAGTGGCACAAGAGTTTCAGCATTCCATTCATGGAATCAAGCCATTTTTTGACACCCTTTTCTATACCACAAAACCCTCTCTCACAGCAGACACATCTATAGGAGGAGTGCTGTCAGTGCTCCTCATGCAGTGCACTGTAGGTATACTTAACCCTCTTACGCTGATTGGACGTATTAAACGTCGAGTCAAAATGTCTCCCGTATGCCGATTGGACGTATCATACGTCGCTCAAAAAAGTTTTTTAAAAATTAAAATTCGCGGAAAAATACTTATAGGCCTACCAGCCGAAAACTTTTGTATCACGCGCTTGGGGGATGCTGGGAGTTCACAGATCAAGGCGTTGTTTTGTTTACAATCGCTACGCAGGCGCGCAAGCGCGAATTTCTTTCTTATCGCACTAAAAAGTATCAGTGACACATCTCACAAATTATTTCGTCACTTTGACATAATTTTTGCACCATTTTAAATTATCCTTTACATGAAGTATTATATATGAAAATGTGCGAAATTTCATGTAAAATACAAAAAAAAATACTCATGATTGTAGCTTCTATCAATTTTGAAATATTTTCATATAAATAACGATAAGTACAAAAATTTCAACCTTCGGTCAACTTTGACTCTACCGAAATGGTCGAGAAACGCAATTGTAAGCTAAAATTCTTATAATATAGTAATATTCAATCATTTGCCTTCATTTTGCAACAAATTGGACGTCTCTAGCACAGTATTTCGATTTATGGTGAATTTATGAAAAAACGTTTTCCTTACGTTCGTGCGATAACTCTTCCGATAAATTTTTTCGTGCGATTGTCCTCATGTTTGCACCTTTTAAATTGGCCGTTACATAAAGTTTTATATATGGAAATGTGCGCAATTTAATGCACAATACAACTAAAAACAACCCATGGTTGTAGCTTTTATCAGTTTTGAAATATTTTCATATAAATAACGTTGTGCAAAATTTCAACTTTCGGTCAACTTTGACTCTACCGAAATGGTCGAAAAACGCAATTGTAAGCTAAAACTCTTATATTCTAGTAATATTCAATCATTTACCTTCATTTTGCAATGACTTGGAAGTCTCTAGCACAATGAATTTCGATTTATGGTGAATTTATGAAAAAACAAAAAAAAAAACATTACGTTCGCGCGGTAACTCTTCCGAAAAAATCAGAATTTTGTTGTGCGATTGTCGAAATGTTTGCACCATTTAAAATTAGCTGTTTACATAAAGTTTTATATATGAAAATGTGCGCAATTTCATGTAGAATACAACTAAAAATATTGAAGGTTGTAGCTTTTCTCTTTTTTTTGAAATATTTGCATATAAATCACGATAAATAGAAAAAAAACCACGTTCGGTCAAATTTGACTCTACCGAAATAGTTGAAAAAACGCAATTGTAAGCTAAAACTCTTACGGCCTAGTAATATTCCGTCATTTTTTCTTCTTCATTTTGAAACAAATTTGAAGTCTCTAAAACAATATTGTGATTTATGGTGAATTTTTGAAAAATATATTACCTTCACTCCGCGCGCCGATTCGCGGCCGCAAGTTTCCGAAATACGTACATCGCATTATCCTAATATTTGCTCCTTTTCATATTAGCCTTTTTATAGAGTTTCATATATCAAAATGTGCGCAATTTCATGAAGAATACAATAAAAAATAATTAAGGTTGTAGCTTTTTCTATCTTCGAAATATGTGCATATAAAAAAATATATATATTAAAATTTCGACATTCGGTCAAATTTAACTCGTCCGAAATGGTCGAAATCTGTAATTCTAATCTAAAACTCTTACAGTGTCGTAATATTCAATCATTTGTCTTAATTTTGAAACAAATTGGAAGTCTCTAGAACATTATTTAGAATTACGGTGAATTTTTGAAAATAACATTTTTTTACGTCCGTGCGTTACGAATTCGTACATCATTTTGTGATAATATTTTTCCGGTGTTGCTTTTATTGTTTTAGTAGTATTATATATCAAAAGGATTGCAATTTAGTGTACAATACAACGAAAAAAAAAGTAACTCGTTAGCTTTGACCGTTTTTTGCACAGCGTGATTTGAATACAATTATCTATGATTTTTTTTTCTTTTCGTTACCATATATCGCATTATTTACATATGATAATGATATTATTTTTCATTTCTGATGATTGCATACTAAACTTCAGGCAATGAAAAAAAATGAGCCAAAAATGAACTCTTAATCTTCAAAACTAAGCGCGCTGTGATTTTTTGAAAAAATTATTTTTTCCGGTTCCGCGCTCACTCCAAATAGGCGCCGGCATACAGGAGAGGTTTTGATTTTTAGGGCTTCGGCGTAAGAGGGTTAAGTTCTTTTAGACTTATTCTCAATGTTTTGCAACTTTAACTAATAAATATCTAACCCATTAACTCTTATCATGTCCTTCAAAACATTGAGGTGACTTTGTTTTTCAGTCAGCACTGTTTAATTGTTATCAAAACATCTTGTAGGATAGGGTTTTAGAATCTTACCATTGTGTGGGTTCAGCTTGCTTCTTAATGCCTGTGCCATGTAGTCTGCATTGTGCTCTTTGCAGTAGCTTTTAGTTGTTGAACCTACCATTTTTCAGATAAAGATTGTAGTAGTGTATGCATAAATAAGATGAAGGATGCTTATTTTGCATAAATAAGATGAAGGATGCTTATTTGATGGTCACACACTATCTTTATATACCATTGGGTTAAATAAGATACTCGGGTTAGAATGTCATATGAGTTGAAAACATCAAGGTTAAGGACCCTGTTAATTAAACATTGAAAATATAATTTTAAATGATTTATAATACAGCTTTCAGCTTTATTCTGAACCAACGATTGTGTATGCCTTATTTTTTACCAAATGTCCCTCATTCTTCAAAGATTCTACCGGCTTTTCACTTCCTAAAGATGGAACAGTATTACAGGGCACACCTCCCACTGGCATTAATGTCTCTAGTACAGATACTTCAGTACTGCTTGTACTGAGCTTGGATACATGTTTGCTCTCCCGTGTAGAAAGATGAAAGTTTCAGTTGTAAAGTACTCTTGAATTCTATTTCAAAGTGGGTTGATTTTTCAGAAATTTCTCATGTACTGTATGTACTGTGTACCACCTTTATTTCCATTTTTTGCAATTTTTTTATTTTATTTTATTGTACCTAATACAGTAGTATCTAGAGATACGAAATTAATCCTTTCCGAGGCGCCCTTCTTATCATGAGGTTTTCGTATCTTGGACCACATTTTACATGTAAAATGGCTAATCCGTTCCAAGCCCTCCAAAAACACCCCAGTAAATTTCATAATAAAGCTAAATTGACCTATAAACAATGAAATAATTTGGATCATTCAATACCTAAATTAATAACAAAATGCAAAATAACCTGTAAATAAAGTGTATTAGTGTACATGGTATACAAGAAATATGTACTGTACGTAAAATGTGGAAGCTTACCTTTCGAGTGAGGCTATCTCCGAAAGTGGCGGCAGAGGAGGAGGAGGACAAACGATTGCACTTTATGAAAAGCGGCTAGAACATCCTTAATTTCTGCCGTTTTTTTCCTTTTTTTGATTTATAATTTTTTATTTACTTTTTTTTAATTTACATAGGTTATTTATTTATTTATTTTTTTTTTTTTTTACAGAATTTCAACTTCATCACCACTTTCAACTTTCTGTTTTTTATCACTTGGTTCTTCCTTTTTGCTTACACCTTTCTATTTTTTATCACTTGGTTCTTCCTTTTTGCTTTCTCCTGCTAATGCTAAAGGCCTCTTTAAAAAATAACGATCCAAGGAAGATTGCTTCTGCCTACTTTTCACAATGTTCCTGAAACGACTCGGGCAAATGTCATCGAACTGCGCAAGCATACGACCTGTGTGAGCCTTTTCGGGGAGTCTTTTTTTTCTATAAATGCGTAGTGTTCATTAACGGCTGCCCGTCTTGATAATTATCTACTAATTGTTGCACCTCATGACTCTGTTGGCCCTGGTGTCCATCAAAACCCTGTTCAACCAAATGCTCTCTCTGCAACTGATTTGGGTACTGAATGTTCGGCTGCTGACCTTCAACACAAACTGAAGTGCCTTGATTATACTGGTATGCATGTTGTAAAATGATTGGTCAACACCCTCTGTTCAGCAGGGAGTGGAGATTCTACCAACCTTGCAAAGTTTCCAGTTATCCCATGAGAGAGACCTAGATCACTTATCCCATGTGAGAGATCTGGGTCTCTTATCCCTCGAGAGAGATCTTGGTCAATCATATCATATATGTCGTCACTCAAGAGGTGCTCTTCTTTTTCCATATTCTGTGAAAAGATATGAGAATTTTTTTTTTTTTTAAATACACATGACACAAACACCATCACAATGTCAACTTTGACTAGTAGATTCAGAAACAGTTGACGATCCCGAAACGAATACCGCGTGCGTACTATAACAATGCTGGTACCGAGTGGTCGAGGCACGCCACCATGTACATAGATGCATGATGGGAGGGACGCTGGCCAATAGGAGAGAAGGATCTCATGGCCGCGACTAGCATCAGAAACCAATGGGAGAGCAGGAGGATGGTGCCGAGTCTACTAAGTTGGCGGGGCGCGAGTTTCAAAATTGTTATTGGTGGTTCGAGCGAATCTTGGACTTTACAGAAACCTTTCGTATCTTGAATCGTATGTAGAGCCATTAAATTTTTCATATTGGCTTTCGTATCTTGAGTTTTTCGCAAGTTGAGCCTTTCGTATCTCGAGGTACCACTGTACTGTTTTTTTTTTTTTTTTTTTTTTTTTTTTTTTTTTTTTTTTTTTTTTTTTTTTTTTTTTTTTTTTTTTTTTTTTTTTTTTTGATATGGTACATTTTGAAATATGTACTGTACTTTTAATAGTATATCTCTGATGTGTGAAAATATTCGTATTAATTTTTTTCTCATGTGATTTTAGAGATGGGTGACTCCAGTAATGACAGTTCTGTAGAACAGAGGCCAATTATTTATTTGACTGGCTTTGGACCTTTTCCCCCACATGGTGTCAATCCCAGTCAAGTTGCGGTGGAACATCTCGATGTGACCAGATTGGAAGAGGAACTAAAGGTCAAAGTGGTGAAAGAGATTATCCCCGTTGAATATGAGAAGGTAACCAAATTGGTGAAACAACGTTGGAAGGAACTAAATCCCAAGGTTTGTCAGATTTTGAACTATGATCATGTTGATTCTTGTTTCATATTTAAATTACTGTGCCCGTTTTTACATATAGTACAAGTTTTTAATATTGTTTGTATGCATGTATATAGTATTGCATAATGCTGGACTCGCAACCAGCTGTAGATTAAGATATTTTTAGTAAACTCTGGCGAGTGCATGATCATTAGTCTAATTACCTAGCAAGAAATAGCAGTAAGTTTGTAAAAACAGAATGCTGTAGTAAAGGATATAGATGTGCATCTCCGGAATGCTATTTAGTGTTGATGTGTATGCTGAATTTCCTGTGCATTTTTTCCTTTGTTCTTTTACTTTTGTCAATAGGCTATGTTTGTTCTTTTTTTTTTTTTTCTTTCCTGTGAAGAGACGAACTCAGGAGAGGAACACAAGACTGAAAGTGCTTTGGACATGCTTAAACAGAGTTTCAGTTTAGATTGTTGAATTTTTTATCTTTTCTTGAAATTTTACTGATTATAATTGCTTTTTGTCTGTGTTGGCTGAGAGAGGTTGAGGCACCAGCCTAGTGTGTTTTTGGCGCCAGCTTAAGGAGTTTGTGAAGTTAGCTCTTAAGTATTTTTGCCGCCAGTGGAAGTTAGGAAGGGAAGAGTGTTAGTGTTTAACTTGCACAATCAAACCCATTTTTGACACATCACGTTAATGTTCTCATGCTTATACTAACTCGGTTTGGAAGTACTTAGTGAGAATACTTATGCTCTTATCTGTAGTAAGGCTAATGATGTACTACAGGTCAAGGTGATAAGGTAGGATAAATTGATTCAAGTCTTATTTTATACCTTTTGGGGAGCAGTTCAGCCCTCAGGCTCGGGTACATGGCCAATTGCAAGCCTCATGGCATTCTTGAAGAGACTCGAGAGCAGAACCGAAAGTGGTGGAGGCCACTATAGCTGTTTCTGTGTCTTCTCCAGAAGTAGTCTCATTCTTCAGTAGGAGGTTGTAAATTAGAGAGAATGAAATGGAATGGGCAGTTATTCACGGGGTTTTTACCTCTAACTTTTTCATAGCTCTATAAGCAACTGGAGATTGGTTCCCAGTGTTGGACGCATCAAGACTTGAGTAATTTTACCTGTTGAATAGTTTACCTGTCTGTCCCTATTCTTATTGTATTTTCCCTCACGGTTTTAGTGTCTTTCCTAAAAAACGATCAGGTGTTTTGATTGACATGCAGGAGACATTTTTCTCATACCAGTACATCCTCAGTCACATAAATTGTGTCGAAGTGGATTTATAATGAAGGCATTGCTGTTCAAGGTGGTTTGTTTCGGCTCGTGTATGGTAACCCAACACTAACTTTAAAGTCTGTTTCCCCAACTGCTGTTATTGCTTTCGTCCTCGTTCTTTGATGTATCATCTCGACCAGCCTAACCAACTTTTCTGGGACTCTCCTCTTCCTCAAACACCATAAGATCACTTCTCGTGCAATTCTATTATATGCTTTTTCGAGGTCTGTAAAGGTGGAAATCCTAGTGTTACCATTTAATAAGGAGGGTCATTGGCAGAACTGTTATCCAAGCCTATTAATTCATGATTAGCACAGACTAGCCGCCTTCTGACATATGTTACCTTATCTTTAAGGCAGCACTTAGTTCTCCAAAGTTTTCAAAAGCGTGAGAGCTCAGAACCTCTCACTCTGCCTCAGACCCCTATCAGTTTTGCATCCCTATGCCAGATTGTATAGGAGGTAACAGTTGTTGCTTCTCTGCTCATGATCGTGAAACAGAACACGGCATTTCCAGGTGGAGGGGTAATTTGCCAGCCCATTGAAAGATTTAATTCCAATCTAAGGAGTGCATTTTACAAAAAAGGCAGTGGTTTGTGTGTTCTTGTGTGAACAAATCACAAATTTGAAAGTGTAATTTATATTTTTTCTTGGGTATACAAACCAGAGTCTTTTATCATAATCCCACCTAAAACACTCCACCTAGTCCCAAGTTCCAACAATTGATTCCAGCTCTCTCTGAGGAATACTCTTGTATAAAAGGCTGTGGATTGTATACCTAGGAAAAATATACCACAAATCTGAATGACAGTTTGTAAATATATTCCTGGATACTGTTATTGATATTACTTACATTGTAATTTGTATAGTACATACATGTTTTTAATCTAGGTATACTGTGTGTCTAAATTTAGAGCCAAATGTAAATACTATATCAATCAAACTGTTATCATGAAAAAATAACAGGTTATTTTTTCAACACAGTCTTGAAATTCATCTTTGAACAAATTATTATCACAATTGCTGTTCAGAACAAATTACTAGCACAGTAGCTGTTCAAGAAAGCTGTTTTAAATCTTCATTGCATAACCTTTTGGTAAACCTAGCATAATTCTAGACAGAGGTCAGAGGCCATGAGTATTTAATGGATAACACAGTATTTATCTCTCACAGGGGTGTTAGACATTATATCTTGACTTTTTAACAATTTTTAGGGGTATTTCTACTTCAATTTGAAAACTAAGTACAACAAATGTTAACTTTAATAATAATAATACCCACATTTAATGATCAGTCTTGAATTATAAATTTGTTCATGAAACTTACCTGTCAGATATATATATAGCTGTATTTTCTGAAATCTGACAGAATTTTAAAAACTTCCGACACACGCAGTGGTCGGCCAGGTGGTTAGTACCCATTCCCGCCGCTGGGAGGCGGGTATCAGGAACCATTCCCATTTTCTATTCATAATTTTTCTGTCGCCGGTGCTGAAAACACCTATTTTCAGTACCTCCGTCTTAGGATTTTGGAAACTTCATTGCCGCTAAGTATCCTAATTGTCTTTTGATTTATTTACTTGGATTTGTGGCTAGGCATACGCTATCTCAAATTGATTTGAATTTGATTCATTTTTGCTTAAGATATCTGAATCTAGTTAGGCTAGTTTCAGACGGGGTTGTCTGCAAAGATAGGGTGTGGCTACCGAAAGCTTCGGTGGATCCGTACTTGGTATGTACGAGGGGTATGGGTCTTGCTTCTTTGTTGAGTTGTCATGTAAGGAGTGTGAGACTTTGTCTATTCCGTAAGGAAGACGTATGATTCGTATGTACGCAATTAATCAGTAAACATGTCTAATTCCGTAAGGAAGACGTATGATTCGTATGTACGCAATTAATAAGTAACAAAAGTCAGGGTAGTGAACCTGCTAAACCTTCCTGTAGACTTTATTTTGCCTAACCCTGTAGTATGGCCTACGGGCTATGAATATGTTTACGAGAGGTGCTCGCACTCCTTCATTGCTGTGAAGAGTGCTACTTCTGTAATTGTTACTCCTAACCCTGTAGTGTTGCCTTCGGGCCCTAAAACAGTGTCTGTAGAGGAATTGCCCTTTCTCTGATACTCATTCGATTTGTAACTTAGAATCAAAAGTGCTTGCTTTAGAGAGCAAAAGTGAAGTGCAGAAGTGCAGTGATACACCTTGCGTAGTGGAGGGTGCGTCAGGTCGGCCTCGTTTTGCCTCTAGGCCGGGACCTCTGCTTGACTCCCAGGACCCGGGGAGGGAGCACGTCGAAAGCCTAAGGAGGGTTACAAGGAACCCCCACCGATCTGGTGTGCCTTCGGCAGTTTCTGATGAAAATCCCCAGACTGCCAAAGTGTGTGCGCGTGCACGAATCCTGAAGGATTGCTTCTCGTCCTCCGAAGCGTCCTCCCCGTGCAGGGGTTGGAGCTTTCGGAAGGACTCGCGCCCTCTAAATAGAAGCTTTATAGAAGAGGACGCTTCACGTCCTCTCTCTCTCTCTCTCTCGTTATGCGTTTCAGTGAGAAGTAAGAAGGCGAACGTCGCCTGAACTCGTGTCCGTCTTTCCACCGAGAAATACGTAAAAGAAGTCATAGTAGCAGGAAGCTTTTGAGAGCGGACTTCCAAGCTTTTTTACTGTCAGAATAAGAAGGCGTTCCCTCTCGACTTGGACGGGACGCTCGGATGGACGCCAGGCGTGCGCGGGGGTCACGCTGAGCGCGCGTGGGTGCACGCCGAGCGCGCGCGCGGGTGCAAAGCCGAGTCGCGCGCCAGTGGATGCCGAGCGCGCTCCCATGGACGCCGAGCGCGCGCCAGTGGATGCCGAGCGTGCACCAGCGCACGCCAGGTGTGTCGCCTGGCTGAACGTTTCTGTTGAACTCTTCAAGCTCTTGTTTCAGATTTGGGCCTAAAGAATTTTTACCTCTACCTTCGGTGATACCTTCTACCTCACCTGCAAAGAATGTGAAGTAGGCAGTGCTTTGGAGGAAGCTTAAAGTGAACAGACAACTTCTTCTTCGAAAACCCAGCAAGACATCGGGTTTCGTGAATTCAAGAGGTCTCTGTATTTAATATTGCTTTTCGCATAGTGGATGGAGTTAAGGAAAGCTCAAGGGAAGATCTCGTTTGCTCTACCGCAGTCAAGAATTTGTGATAAGGCAGGGTTACGGGTTATGTAAAATTAAAAGCTCGACGTCCTACACGTCATGACGCTCGACTACTTTCGGTAGGATTCTTGCAAAAGAACTCATCAAGAGGATGCTCTTCAGGAAAGCGCAAGAGGGGGGGGGGGGGGGGGGGGGGGGGGGAAAACAGGACTTCCTTTGCCATACTGCCAATAAAGCCCCCATTGAAAATATACTTTCGTTTTGTCAAGTAAGTGGGTATCCCCTCATTGACAAAATATCTCTTTGTCCCATAAATGGGTTAGTTCTCATTGACAAACATCTCATTAACTTTATATTGCGTAAGCGGATAAGCTCTTATTGACAAGATTCGGAAGAGCTCTTATTCATCATTCGCAGACTCGTACAAGAAATAGACTTGTAGACTACGTCATTGCGTCAATGACCGCTTATGTCCAGTAACATAAGAAGCTTGAGCTGTCTGCTTCGATTCTCTAAGTTTTGTTCATGAAACTTGCCTGTCAGATATGTATGTAGCTGTATTTCCGAATTCAGCTATATATATGTCTGCCAGATAAGTATGAACAAGCTTTATTGTAATATAATATCATATTTTGTCTTGCGTTATTTTACTACTGGTTGGTTCAAGTCATATACGCTTGCTGTAGTACCTCTTCGGATGGCAACCGACCGAGGTCTATTGTCTATTATTTTAAGGACATTAATCGTTACTCCCTGCAGCCTTCCAGGAGTTTCCGATTTATCTTTTACCGTTGTATGGTAGTGTTCTGACGACACAAACGCATCTATATATTTTGCGTTTTCTGTTTCGCTTAAATATACCAGCTTGAGAGTCTCTTTCTGCTCAAAAAATAACGGACCTATTTCTTCGTAGAATAGGGTAGCTGGCAACCTAGACATAAAGTTAAGAGACCGTAGACGACGTTCGTAAGCTGTGTCTGTCCTCCAGTCCAACCGAGCCAGTACCAGTTCGTGCGCTGTCATGAGCGGTAGGTTACGTCTCTCTCTCTGCGATTGACTGCTAACCCGTATCTCTGTGCTGGCAGTTACGTCTCCTGCGGGATTGACTGACTAACTGTATCTCTCTCTGTCCTACAATTACGGATCTTTGTTAGCCTAAGCTTTGAGGGGATTTCTTAAGTGAATGAATAAACATTGCATTCGTTTGCCTTACTATGTTCAACAGAGATATCTCTAATCCTTTCGGTGCTCGTTACCACACGGTATAGAACTACGAGTCTACCGCAACATTGCCCTTTTATATACTGCCTCCTGCTTAGCAAAGCGCAGCCTTATTAGGGAAGTAAGCATACTCGGGGAGGGAATGGATGAGCTTGCTGGGGACCATTTCCTTCCTGAAGAAGTTTGTTTCCCTGAATAGACTGCAATTCAGACCTCCACAAGTTTATTCCTACCGGGAAACTGAAATATTATTCAAGATCTAGGAATGATTCTGAACATCTCTTTCCTCCACCAAGGGGGGTTGGCCGTCTATCACCAGAGGTGATAGAAAGAAGGTGCCGGACATCTGGATAGGGTTTCAGATGTCCTGGATCTTAATCTGAAAGAAGTAGAAGCAATTCGTCGTCCCTCCAGTCCTCTAAACAAGTTTTTTGGAACCAGTGGTCCAGATCAACTCTGATATTCCACAGCTCTCTCATATCTTAAGAAGTATCTTCTCTCGGTCCCTGTTTGAGTTTACGAGAAAGAGCCTATTATAACAACAGGCGTAGAATGTAACGATCCTCTAGAGGTTCGTTACAGGATTGCAAAAGTCCGTACGAATCGTCTCGATCGACGGCAGCAACTACTGACTTCCGAGTGGAATCTTTCTTTAGAAGTATGTTGAGAGTTGTGGACTTTAGGGACGCCCTTTCATTCTTCTCTTCGATATGTTGAGGACGAAGAGGCTTCTTCTTCTCTGCTCCCTTATTCTCGATCCGGGATCGGTACCATTAACGCCATCCTATGATATTGAACGGGGATGGATGTTTAGTCTCTTTTCCCCTTTTTCAATCGCTTAGGAAATGTAATAAGAGGATTTATGACGTCACAGGGAGCGACAATGACACTGATCGCCCCATGTTGGCCTTCAGGATCCTGGATTCACAGAGGTCACGTCCTTCTCAGTTCACTTTTCAAGGACCTTTTCCGAAAGAGTCGGTCTACTCTAACTCGAAAAGTACCTATAACCTCTCCGCTCTGAGTCTGCCTATACGTTCAGACTATCGAGATGTTGACAGGAATACGATTACCGTCTTCCCTTTCCGTCTGAAGAATGGGATAAGCTGGCAGTCACAATTATTAAAGAATACGCAAATATGTTGTTGACGGCCTTTGGGCTCAGAGATTTGCTTCTGTCAAACAACAAAGCCCTTCACGATCTTTGAGTTCTGTGGAATCTCGAAACTCGCTCACCATCTACTTTTTGTCTCACCTGTTTTCTCTGAGTCAGACACTCGTGCGATCAGCGCATATAGTAGCCCTGAGTTCTTGTTGACGAAGTCGGTTGCGTTTATACACTCCCGATGATCGTGTAACATGAGACCAGGTTGGACTGTCAGGCATTCTTCCTTCGGGACTGAATCGCCTTTTTGCTCCTCTCCTTTCTCCTGGCACCAGAAGCTCGAGGTCAGGAGTTGATTCACTGACGGACGTTGGGTGCGTTGATACACCCCCCAAGGTTTGCTTAGATTGAATCGCCCAGGCAGTCCAGGCACTCATCCTTCAGCGAAGAATAGTGCCTAATGGTCTTCAGGGTACAGCCTGGCTGTCCTTGATTCGTCTGACTGGTCAACTGGTCGGTCACCTGACTTTAGTACAGACGGACTGGACTGTGCTGGTCCAGATCGAAGCTTTCATATGGAACATAGACGTAGTCTGAAGTTCTTGATGTCAAAGCATTCGAACCTCTCCTACCTGTTAACTTCTTGCATGTGATCAGGAAGGCCTTCTTCTAACCACCCTAGATACGACAAAGAGGGTTAGTGAGATTTAAGCATCGTCACAAGTTTTGGCTTTAGAGAACACAAGGCGGTGTGCTCTCTAAGCCTTCCGTTGTGGCCTAAGAATGGAAACCCGTTTTGTCCTCGGGCCAGGAGCTTGGAAGCAAGGATGGCACAAGTTAGTGGGCAGGAGCCAGAGAGAGTCCTGTGCCCCTGTCGGGTCTCTCAAGTTTTATTCTACATAAGACTCAAGAAAGTCGAAGTCATTCGGGCAATCTGCAGTGTTCAGAAAAAGACCAGACTTGCCCATTTTGAAGAACACCCTGGCTTTTAGTGTTAAGGAGTTCTTTCAAAAACAAAATGCTCCTCATTGTGTGTTGCACAAAAAGAATTTGAAATCTTTTTCTGAATGCTCACGAGGTTGATTGGGGCGCGGCCTCGGAAGCATTTCAACAGGAGACATGGCACCTCAGCAACATCCTGAGTACCATGTTTTAGCGAAGCAACTCTGTGTTCACTTCACACTCCCTGCGAGATGTGAAGATGGCATATGAGATCTGCTGCTCGGCTAGGGCCATACGTGTCTGCAGACACAATCTTGGGGGCAAGAAGGTCCACTCATCCTATCCTTGTAGAAAATGGTTAGGAAGACTCTTTAATTTTTTTAGTTGTTGAGTCGCCGCCATTGGCGACTTCGTTAACTCTAAGCCTTAGTTAAAACACCTTAACTTTGGCTAGGTTGGTCAGGTGGTAGATATATATATATATATATATAATATATATATATATATATATATATATATATATATATATTTATTTTACTTCTTAGCCTCATGGTATGGTCAATATGGTCTAGTCACGTCGTGGTCTCGCCCCTGTTGACAGATCATCTGGAGTGCACCAGCTATATAGGTCTCTACCTCGCTGGCAACTCTAGTAGCACAAGCAGACTTACGTGGCAGTAACCACGAAGCCAGCTATTCTAACAGGTGGAACCAAGATGTAAATCATCTGCATGCATTTGTTTCCCAAAATCCTTCTATTCTGTCCCTTCCCACCTCCAACGGTGGGATTCAGCTATATATATATCTGACAGGTAAGTTTCATGAACAAAATGATATTGTTATGATACAATCAAAAGTTGTTCATACTTACCTGGCAGATATATATAATCAAGTACCCACCCACCTCCCTCAGGGGACAGTGGAAATAAAAAATTATGAATAGAAAATGGGAATGGTTCCTGATACCCGCCTCTCAGCGGCGGGAATGGGTACTAACCACCTGGCCAACCACTGCGTGTGTCGGAAGTTTTTAAAATTCTGTCGGATTTCAGAAAATACAGCTATATATATATCTGCCAGGTAAGTATGAACAAACTTTATTGTATCATAACAATATCATGTTTATACACTATTAGGTAAATCATTTACTAAATTTTGAATAAGCCTATATCCAAATTTAAAAGAATCAGCATAATGGAACTAGGTTTTGCTACATTTTAATCCAAATTTGATATTGATATAATCCGTTATAAGGTAATTTATTAATTTCTTGCAAAGGTAATTTATTAATTTCTTGCAAAATGTTCTTGAAAATAAGTGAAGCTTTTGTTATATTAGGGTTTCACGCCTATTAGGACCATTAACCCTCTTATGCCGAATGGACGTATTAAACGTCGAGTCAAAATGTCTCCCGTATGCCGAATGGACGTATCATACGTCGACTCAAAAAAGTTTTTCAAAAAATTTACGGAAAAATACTTATAGGCCTACCAGCCGAAAACTTTTGAATCGCGCGCCTTGGGGGATGCTGGGAGTTCACGGATCAAGGCTTTGTTTTGTTTACAATCACTATGCAGGCGCGCAAGCGCGAATTTCTTTCTTATCTCACTAAAAAGTATCAGTGACACATCTCAAAAATTATTTCATCACTTTGACATAATTTTTGCACCATTTTAAATTATCCTTTACATGAAGTATTATATATGAAAATGTGTGCAATTTCATGTAAAATACAACAAAAAAATACTCATGATTGTAGCTTTTATCAGTTTTGAAATATTTTCATATAAATAATGATAAGTGCAAAAATGTCAACCTTCGGTCAACTTTGACTCTACCGAAATGGTCGAGAAACGCAATTGTAAGCTAAAACTCTTATATTATTGTAATGTTCAATCATTTGCCTTCATTTTGCAACAAATTGGACGTCTTTAGCACAATATTTCGATTTATGGTGAATTTATGAAAAAACTTTTACCTTACGTTCGCGCGGTAACTCTTACGATAAATTTTTTCGTGCGATTGTTCTGATGTTTGCACCATTTTAAATTTGCCGTTACATAAAGTTTTGTATATTGAAATGTGTGCAATTTCATGCACAATACAACTAAAAACAACCCATGGTTGTAGCTTTTATCAGTTTTGAAATATTTTCATATAAATAACGTTAAGTGCAAAAATTTCAACTTTCGGTCAATTTTGACTCTACCGAAATGGTCGAAAAACGCAATTGTAAGCTAAAACTCTTATATTCTAGTAATATTCAATCATTTACCTTCATTTTGCAATGACTTGGAAGCCTCTAGCACAATATTTCGATTTATGGTGAATTTATGAAAAAAAACAAAACATTTTCCTTACGTCTGCGCGGTAACTTCCAAAAAAATCAGAATTTTTTTTGTGCGATTGTCGAAATGTTTGCACCATTTAAAATTAGCTGTTACATAAAGTTTTATATATGAAAATGTGCGCAATTTCATGTAGAATACAACTAAAAATGATTGAAGGTTGTAGCTTTCTCTTTTTTTCTTTTTTCGAAATATTTGCATATAAATCACGATAAATAGAAAAAAAACCACGTTCGGTCTCAAATTGACTCTACCGAAATAGTTGAAATCGCAACTGTAAGCTAAAACTCTTAACGGCCTAGGTAATATTCAGTCATTTATCTTCATTTTGAAACAAATTTGAAGTCTCTAGAACAATATTGTGATTTTATGGTGAATTTTTGAAAAAATATATTTAACTTCCCTCCTCGCGCCGATTCGCGGCCGCAAGTCTCCGAAATGCGTACATCGCATTATCCTAATATTTGGTCCTTTTCACATTAGCCGTTTTATATGTTTCATATGTCATAATGTGTGCAAATTCATGAAGAATACAATAAAAAATAATTGAAGGTTGTAGCTTTTCCCATCTCCGAAATATGTGCATATAAGAAAATATATATATAAAAATTTCAACATTCGGTCAACTTTAACTCGTCCGAAATGGTCGAAATCTGCAATTCTAATCTAAAACTCGTACAGTATCGTAATATTCAATCATTTGTCTTCATTTTGAAACAAATTGGAAGTCTCTAGAACAATATTTAGATTTACGGTGAATTTTGAAAATAAACATAACATTTTTTACGTCCCACGTACGAATTCGTACATCATTTTGTGATAATATTTTTCTGGTGTTGCTTTGGTTTTATTGTTTTACAATGTATTATATATCAAAATGATTGCAATTTAGTG
>NC_061107.1:72705349-72747849 GCF_015104395.2 Macrobrachium nipponense
CATCCGTATAGCGTATGCCAGAGGGTCCAGATTTGGGGCTACGTAACAAGGCAGCTTGTGGTTTGCCTCTGTAGCAAACAGATCTACTTCCAGATCCGGTACTCTCCTGCAAACCTTCTTGAAGGATTCCTGGTCCAGTGACCATTCTGACTCCAGGGGGACTGATCGAGGACAGTGCATCTGCCACTACATTGTGGACTCCTGCCAGATGGGTAGCTAGCTGATAGATGCCAGGTGTTTTTGGCTGCTAGAGAAAAAATTGCTATCATCACGTGGTTCACATGACTTGGACTTTGAACCACCTCTGTTTATACAGTGTACCACTACCGCACTGTCGAGAACCAACCTGATATGAGTCTTCTTCGGAGGACGAAGCTTTTTAAAGTCAGAAACACTGCCATAGTTTCCAGGATGTTGATGTGAAGCGTCGGAACTGAGGTGACCAAGTTCCCTGAACCTTCTCGTTCTGTGAATAACCTCCCCAACCTGTCAGTGATGCGTCCGTATGCACACTAGGGACGGGGGAGGGAACTGCAACGGTAACTCTTTGGCTAGGTTGCTGCTGTTGCCCATGGGCGCAGACGTTTCCTGAGAATCAGAGGTAATCCGGGCGAACTTGTCCCGACACTTGGCATTGGCCTTTGAACGCCAAACTCGATTGATGTCCTTGAGCTTGGCTTTCAACAGAACGTCTGTGACCGAGGCAAACTGGAGCGAGACTAGGATCCTCTCCTGATTCCATTTCTCGAAGTCTTTTGCATTTTAAGAATTGTCTTGTTGCCTTGGCAATCTCCTTCCTCTTCCCTGCTGGAATGGAAAGAGTGTGTGAATCCAAGTCCCAATGGATACCTAGCCACTGGAACTTGGACTCCGGAGTCAACCGGGACTTGGCCCTGTTTTGATCTTGAACCCTATATATTCCAGGAAAGACATGACCTTGTCAGTGGCTTTCATACACTTAGTCCTTTGTACCATTCCCTCCCAGAATTAGCCAGTCGTCCCTAGGTATGCCAACCACAATATACCCTGAGACCTTAGCTCCTGCACCACTGCCTCAGGCCAGTTTCGTGAAAACCCTTGGGGCTATATTCAGCCCGAAGGTGCATCACCTTGAAGGAGTAGGCTTCTTTCCCTAGTTTGAAGCCCAGGAATGGTTGGAAGTGCTGAGCTATCAGGACATGATAATAGGCGTCTGTAAGACCTATAGAGGTGGTGACCGCCCCACGGGGAAGTAAGGTCCGTACCTGAGAGATGGTCAGCATTTTGAACTTGTCGCAACGAATGTACAAGTTTAAAAACGGGACAACGTCTAAGGATTCACCCTCCTTTTGTTGTCGGTCCCATTTCGTTTGGGACACTGAATAGACGACCCTGAAATTTCAAGTTTTTTGTCCTGGAGACTGCTCCCTTCTGGAGAAGGTCCCTGGAGTAATCCATCAACTCTGCGTTGGTTCCTGATAGAAGGTGATGGGTGGAGGAGGACCCTTGATCCAACTCCAGCCTAGACCCCTCGGATACTATGCTTTTCGCCAACTGCTGAACCCCCACGATGTCGAAAGAGGTACAGCCTGCCTCCTACCTGAGAAACTCATTGAGATGATGAGGGTCGGGATCCTCCTTCCTGGACCTTGCACTTCTAGCTAGCCCTTGGGCTCTGGCTCCTCCACGCTGACGAAAGGCTCCTCTAGCCCTGCCAACCCTAGCAAACCCGGCCTGGTAAGGGGTGAAAATGCCGACTCTCATAGACCGGGTTAAAAGCGGGTGACACTGAATACTGTGGGGGAACCTGTTGGTTAGTCGATGGTGAAAGGAAGACAAATTGATGCTGTTGCTGAGGCTGAGCCTTAGAAGTCGAAGGCTGGGATACTTGCTGAATTGGTACAGCTTGTAGCACAGGATGCTGTTGCGGAACTTGGAAAGGTTGGACTCTTCCTAGCCCTAAAACTGGAGGAAGAAGACTCTAATTTCCTTTTGAAAGGAATGCCCCAACGCAACCTGATGCTTTGATTAAGACGTGATGCCTCGTTCTAAACCTCGTTTGCTGCCGAAGCTGGGAAGAGATCTGCACCCCAGATTGAGGAAGCCAGAAGCTTGTTGGGTTCGTGCCTGATCGTAGCCTCAGATAGAACATGCTTCCTGCAATTTCTCCTAGCAACCGCAAAGTCATACAAGTCACATTGCATGCCCAAAAGTAACGACTTCGCAATGACCTTAAACAGCGGCTCCTGAGCATACTCCAGAGCCGCCGTCTCTGTTATCACTAATCACTAGGGAGTTAAGAGACCTTGCGAGACGTGTCCTAGCATCAAATTCAGCTTGGATCAGTGCGTCTGACAGCTTAGGGAGGCGCTCACTAAACAAGGTGATTGCACAGTTCTGGCTTCAGCTTGCCTACCGAGAATGTAGCCGCAAATCCATCCCACAAATCCTCCCTACCGTGGAGTAGCAATGATGTGGGATCTGTCTCCCTAAGCTGGGGCATGGGCTCTTCCCGAGTCACTGCCTGAAGGGTAAGTTCTGCTACCTTTGATGTAAAAGGTAACGGGTTCCCGTCATCAGTCGTAAAAACATCGTGAATGAAAGGGCTTTTAAATTGCTGTTACCCTAGTATTTGAGCAGTTCCACTCTTCTAGGTTCCGTTCATCAATGCTTTGCTGAGCTGATCTCTAGAAGGATAACAGTCTCCTTGGGGACCTTATCCTCTCTAATCAGAGCTGCCTCCGTAAGCCTAACTAACCTATAAATGGTGGCTGTAACCCTTCGGGAAGAACTCGAAATCCTCGAGTCTACGTGTGCCACAACCTTCTATAGTCAACATCCCGTTGACAAATGGAGCGAAGTTCGCCACCCTCCAAGGATTACCAGGGTAGAACGGAGGGAGCGTGGACCCGTCAGGCATGCTCTGACCTTGCACCAAGTTACTGAGGTGCCGAAAACTGCCGACTCCCTGTCTGAGACCTGCAATCAGGGAGTCCTGTGCACCTAATCTCTTAAACACTTCTTCAAACTTGCTGCAACTGAAATGACTAAGGTAACAAGGCTACTGACCTGATTTAAAATATTCGTGTTGAACAGGTCTTGGCCACTAAAGGGAAGAATCCTCCTGCCCCCCCTGCTGTACCTTATGAGGTATCCGATCCCTAGACATTGATGGAATGGGACTTGTGGGGCAATGGGAAGAATTCCCTCCTTGAGACCTTGGATTTGAAGACTTGGCAAGAGACTTCAGCCTAGGTTTAATATGTGTATGAACCTCTGGCACCTGCCCAGGCCTTGGCTTTGTCTCTGATTTGCTTTTAAGCATGGTTTTACCTGAAGGTTTTTTCTTTAATTTAGGAATCGCAGAGAAGGAATGCGACCTGGAAGGGGGCAATCCTCCTGTGAAACCCATGAAGGAATTGGAAGTAGAGGGGAGAGAAGAATCAGATTCACTCGAGAAAAAGACCCGGTGACCAACTAAGCTAGCCTCATTAACACTGTTACCTGTACCCATATCTAGTGTAACGGGCAAATCCTCAACCACTTCAAGTGAGACTCCTTCCAACCCAAGGTCCGGCAACTCTGCCTCTTGCTGTTCCATAACTGAATCTTGGATTGATTGATAATTGGGTGCTGGACTTTTGGGTCAACGTATCTGGCAGATTTCCCGGCTGGGAAGATCAAAGCTGCCATATCTTGAGACAGAATATACGGCTTAGCCTTCCCTACGTTCCGTCCAAACCCTCCAACCCAGATCTTGAGGGTGGAGAGTGCAGCATCCTTAACAGACTGCTCCGCCTGTAATGCAAGGAATGTGTCAATATCGAGTAAATTCCTTGAACATTATGCTTATAAATGTTGATTAATCAATGTAATTTAATTTAAAGACGTTTTTATTGTTCATTTATTTTATTTCATTTTTTTTTTAAATTAATTTTATTTTTTTTTCATTTTTTTTTTAAATTAATTTTTTTTTTTTTTTTTTTTTTTTTTTTTTTTTTTACACTAATACAAGTAGTGTAATATAATTTCATCACAATATGTATAGAACAAGCAGTGCGGTAACTTACCAAAGAGGTAACCTGTTGTACCAAGTCGTAGCAGGCAAAGCAGTTTTCGTGATGCCAGACTACGGAATCAGTAAGCAACACTGCGCACGGGGCATGGCCCCGGCAAACGTCATGGCCGCACGGATCTTGCAGAGTAGCATTACAGCCGGCAACCAGACACTGAGTGGCCTGTAAGTGCAATAATATATAAGAACAATTGCCCAAACTTATTAGGATAATTATGATAATAATGTAATATGCCGGAGCATTCCGGACTGAAACAATATAAAATATATATATCATATACAGTGTTCCCCCCGTATTCGCGTTCTCCGGATTCGCGGACTCACACATTCGCGGATTTTTCTTTGGAACCTATCTAGAAATTATTCGCGGACGGACTCGCCCATTCGCGGAATTTTCTGACGAAAATAATCACTAATTAGTGTATTTTGATGTTTATTTTCATGACTAAATACATTTTTATGATACAAATGAGTTTCTTTACTAATTTTCAAATATTAATTTTGATTAATACTTGTTATTGGTAAGTTTAATAAGTTTTTAAATATCACATAATAAAAATAATAATTCTCTCTCTCTCTCTCTCTCTCTCTCTCTCTCTCTCTCTCTCTCTCTCTCTCTCTCTCTCTCTCTCTCTCTCTCTCTCTACTACAAAGATGTATGTTTTTTGTATGATAAATAAATGATTTACTATTTTCAAATATTAATATTAATTTATACAGCAATAATATCAATTCATTAAAGAAAATACCATAGTGAATTAGTAAGATTTTAGCTTATAATTTTAAAAAATTATGGAAGAATGAAGGAAATCCCAGTCAGATTCTTTCTCTAACTCCAGGTACTAAAACTCAGATATACGTATCAAGTTAAGTGACCAGAGGGGGAAGGAGCTGATTTGTTACTGCCATCAACTGCCTCATGAGATTTCCACCCTCATCTCTCTCTCTCTCTCTCTCGTCTCTCTCTCTCTCTCTCGCTTCTCTCTCTCTCTCTCTCTCTCTTAAAGCGATGTATGTTTTTTGGATGATGATTTACTAATTTTCAAATATCAATATAATGTAAACAGCAATAATATAAATTCATTAAAGAAAATACTAAAGTGAATTAGCAAGATTTTAGTTTATAAATAAAAAGAATTACATAAGAATGAAAGAAAATGCACTTTATATCCCGCATCTTTCTCTTGGAAACTCCAGTAGTAGCAAGCCGAGTTGGCTGGGGTCCAACAACTGTGTTGCCATATATCAGGATAATGTACTCTCTCTCTCTCTCTCTCCTCTCTCTTTTTAACGGAGATAGAGAATTTCTATGGTACATGTTTATGTTTATTAATATTTTTGCATAATAATAATAATAATAGTAATATAACTATATTCAAAATTCCATATGTGGATAGTAAATTTTAAAGAAGTACAATAATCTATCCACTTCACTCTTTTAAATAAGGACAACCCTGTCTCTCTCTCTCTCTCTCTCTCTCTCAACTCATCTCTCTCTCTCTCTCGGTCTCATCTCCTCTCTCTCTCTCTCTCTCCACAACGAGATACTAGCATGCGCTAGTGGTAACTATCACCCTCTGTTTGGGCTGGAAGTGTATGTGTAAGTATATCTTTATGGTAAAATAATAATATACAGTACTAGTTTACAAATAATATTACGTTTAATGAGATTAAACAGTAACAATAACATGCTCTCTCTCTCTCTCTCTCTCTCTCTCTCTCTCTCTCTCTCTCTCTCTCTCTCTGCTATTGGCTGTTTATATATTTCTAATGGTAAAATGTTTAAGATTACTTTAAAATGATATTAATAATACCAATTCAATGGTACATATATTTGATGTAGGATAATACTTTAAGTAGACATTTGGTATTTGTGATTTCACATTACATTGTTCACTTGTAAAAAGAAAATGGATGTCTCAAATAGTATCAGTATGAAAGAAAACGTGCATGACTGAATACTTAAGGGGGGACTGAATTATTTTCACATACGTAACTAAGTCATTCAGTACGTACATAGTATGTATTTATGTGTATAAACATAAAATGTAAGATTTACTTTAAAATAGTATTAATAATATTTCAAAGATTAATATGAACCATAATAGGATATTTTATGTATATTTTATGAAAGATGGTCTTTAAGGGATACTTTGGTGTTTGCATGTTCAAGATAGTTTATGAGCATTTTTAGAGGGGGGTTCCAAACATTCGCGGATTCTAACTATTCGCGGGGGGGTCTGGTACGCGTCCCCCGCGAATACGGGGGGAACACTGTATTTACGTCCCGGGGACTGTGTAAGAAATAAAACAACCCGGAACTGTATGACCCGGGGGGGGGTACACGAAGTACCCCGGGACGGCCACATGAACTCGCAAGTTCCGTGGCAAAATGAAAAGAAAATAAAAATGAAAACTAAAATAACAAATATAATATGGAGAAGCCGGAATCTAAACCCGCCTTATGCGGGGAGGGAATGTTTTAGGCAGATGGATGTAAGCTCCGAGAGCTGAAAGAAGCAGAGCGCAACAAATCCACGGAAACCGAGGCTGAATACGCAGACCAACCATCAACTCCGGAGGCGGCCGGCTGAGAAGCGACACCCACCAACCTAAGGTCCTTAGGACCCTCTACACCCCCCCCTCCGCTGATGGGAACGGTCGTCAGCGACAACCTGAGCGAGAGGAGCACCCAACTACTGGGGGCCCCACGTGAGGGGGAGGAAGGGAGGGCTGATGGGGTGACGATCACGTGACCAGCGTATCCCCACGAATAAAGGATCACAAGGAAAACGCAGGCATAGCCTATGTAGGCTAACCGACCTAACATCCAACATATACAGTGGTCCCCCCCGTATTCGCGGGGGATGCGTACCAGACCCCCCCTTGAATAGTTAGAACCGCGAATGTTTTGTAATCCCCTATGAAATGCTAAAAACAGCTATTTTGTTAGTTAAAACTCAAGAAAAACCCACTAAAAATTTCATACTTGGTTTTTTTTTTTTTTTAATAGTTTTTATCACAAAAAGTGCATTTTATGATGAAATTCATAAAAAAAAACCAGGAATTTGTGGATAGTTATCATAGAAAAATACCGCGAATGCGCGAATTTTCCGCGAATAATGCAGGGAAACGTTCCCCAGAGAAATCCGCGAATGTGTGAGTCCGCGAATCTGAAGAACGCAAATACGGGGGGTCCACTGTACATAGACAAAATAAAATCAATTACTTAAAGCTAAAAGAAAATCATGCTTTAACACGTGGGGCGGGGGGTGGGGGGGGGAATGAAAATAAAATCTCGTAAAATATAAAACCGCTATGAAGGCCACTCGATAATGATGGGCGCAAAAGGGGAAATTCTAGTTGCCTACTGACAAAACGATAAGAAACGGCAAGCAGACGAAAAGAAAAAAGGGAAAAATATCTGAATGAAATATACCAAACTTAAAAATAAAAGGGATAACGGTGGATATACGGCGAAGCACGTAACAGAGAAACGTGCTCGAATGCAGACCCCCGTGGAAAACATGAAAATAATGAAAATAACAAAAACATAAACGAAAACAGGATCGACTAAAAACTGCCACCCAGACATAAATAAAATATTGTACTGAAATATCCACATGTTACGAGCAGGAAGGAAGCCCACTCGAAACTGGTACAATACAAGGGTACGCCGTAATGGCGACTCGCCGCCGCCCACGCTACGGTAAAGTGACGCCTAACAAACCCTCAAATAAAGGCAAAACGAAAGGCAAATTCACTCCCTAAATATTGAAAAAAGCTGAACCAGTACTTAACTTGGGTGAAGAGGCAGATTGACGATCCATAACGAGGAATAATACGAAACAATGAAAAAGAACAGATAGCTTAATACGAGCGCGCAAACACGAGGAGGCTATCTTTAAGTATGACGTCACAGACGCCTTCAACGGGGTAGCTATGTGTGACCTATGGGTCGGCTCCCCGTATTTAGGGTCTTTTGATGAGGAAAAGGCTAATTGGAGGGGTTGCTGTGGTAGTGTTTAAACACTCGCCCCAGTTTTTTTATACCGACACCTTTTATGTAGTTTGAGCGAGTCAGAGGCTTCTGACATGTCCAATTTAGCAGTTCTCTGGTATTATAAGCAATATTTTACTAGAAATAGTGCTAAAGAAGACACATTTCATGGAGCGCACGGCTTGAGCCCAGAAAATTATATATATATATATATATATATATATAATATATATATATATATATATATAATATATATATATATATATATATATTTATTTTATATTTATATTTATTTATATTTTTATATATATTTATATTTATATTTATATATATATTTTTATATTTATTTTTTATATTTTTATATTTTTTTATAGTATATATATTTTATATTTATATATTTATTTTATTTTATATTTATATTTCTATTTATATTTATTTATATATATATTTATATATATTATATATATATATATATCTATTTATATATATATATATACAATATATAATATATATATATATATATATATAATATATATATATATATATATATATATATATATATATTATATATATATATATATATATATATATATATATATATATATATATATATATATATATATATATTTATATATCTATATATATATATATACTATATATATATATATATATTATATATATATATATATATATTTATATATATATTTATATATATATATATATATATTTATATATATATATATATATATATATATATAATATATCATATATATTTATATATATATATAATATATAATATATATCCTTATATATGTATATATATATATATATATATATATATATATAAATATTTTATATATATACAGGCAGTCCCCGTGTTACGACGGGGGTTCCGTTCTTGAGGCGCGTCGTAAGCCGAAAATCGTCGTAAGCCGGAACGACACTTGGAAATATGCCTTAAACTAAGAAAAAGTTAGAGACCTTACCTGTGTGACATGCAAGTAGATTGCATGATGTGTAGTGTGGTTATTCCAATGGCAAAGGATGGTTCTGAAGGTATAATTCTTTATTAAACTCTTGTGACACTAAAAAGCACAATGTACACTACACTTAATCCTTAGGGTATACACTAAACACTCGTCACTGTATACGTATACACATGCATTGCACACTTTGTTAGATCCTGGATACACTAAAATCCCAGTCTGGTAGCTCTGGAAGGTAAAAGTATAACACAATTAGTACAAAATACTACACAAAGTCCTGAATACAATATGTAAATTATAGATATCAAGAGTAAAAGAGTTAATGTATGTTAATTAATTCCTTACTTTGAGTTATATCAAGAGTAAAAAAGTTAATGTATGTGAATTAATTCCTTACCTTTAGTTTAAAGTTGTCTTTCAATATAACCCTGGATGGACAAAGTGCTCTGGCTACTTGCTTCTCGTTTATCACCGTTGACTTCATCGGTGCAGCATCCTTAACGTGCTTCAGAATACGTTCCTTATCCTTCACAATGGTTACCACCGTGGTCCTGCTCAAGCCTAAGAACGGCCTATTTCGTGTTAGTTTTCTCCCTTCTCCGAACGCTTTATCACGTCATATTTTACCTCCATCGTGATGACCTTCCTCTCTTCTTGGCATGAACTATCATCGGAGGAAGTACTTTGGCGTTTAGGAGCCATTGTAAATTAGCGAAAATGGCAAGGAATTTCAGCAACGTCTCAGCACAACAACCTAGTGGAATGCAGGCTGCACGCGATTGAACGATTTGAAGTGGCGTCCTTTCGTATTGTTACGCTTGGCGTCCTCGACCGTCCGTGTCGTTGTTCGGAGTCAATTTACCATACAGTTTAATAGCGTTAATTAATTTATGCACCTCCGCTCAAAACTAGTTCTGCATATGAGGTATCGTTAAAAAGCATAACAAAACGTCGTAACCTTGGCATTTGTGTTGTAATCTAACCAGAAACTTAGTTTTTTTAATTATGTACTGGAAACAAGCAATGATTTTTCATTATATTTGCGCTTTTGGACTGTTTTAAACTGCGCATCCCAAGCTAGTTGTATTCATTATTCGCCCCCGCAAACTAGTTCCGCATGCGGCGTCAGTAAAAAATTCAAAAAAATACGAAAAAAAAAAAAGTGTCCAAAATCATCATAACCTCAAAATTTTTGTTGTAATGTAACCAAAAACATATTTTTATTATGTACTGTGCTAAACTATAAAGGATTTTTATCATAGCATGCGTTTTTTAAAAGCGTCGTTAACTCGGAGCGTCGGAAGCGTCAGCGTCGTACCTCGGAACAAGCGTCGTAACCCAGGACGGAATTTCCATTGAATATTTAAGAAAAAGCGTCGTAACCTCGGAACGTCGTAAGCCGGAAGGAAAACGTCGTAAGCCGGGGGACCGCCTGTATATATATATTATATATATATATATATATTATATATATATATATATATTATTATATATATATATATATATAGATATATATATATCTATATATATAGATATATATATATATATATATATATATATGTATATGGAATATGTATATATATATATATATATATATATATATAATATATATCTATATATATATATATATATGTATATGTATGTATGTGTGTGTGTGTGTGTATAATATATATTGGATTTGCTTTTATTTGATTATTCCGTTATTCTTGTTTTATCAGCCATGTTCGCCTTTCTTCTTATCCTTTTCATAATTGCTTAACATAATTAACTCAGACCTTATTCAGTCTTATTTTTTTATCGAATTCCTTGCATATCATCCTGTTTCATTTGGACACATTGGAAAGCTATGGGAGTCAAAACTGAACGAATGCATTAAGAAAGGCTTAATAGTCATTAAAGCTTCTTAGGTTGATCAAAATAGAAATTAATTCAAATTAGTTTCCATGTATACCTAGACCTACTACCATAAGCATATTATAAGTAGCTGAAAGGATAAGAAATATGAAAGGTGACGTTCTTGTTTAAGTCTATTTCACATGTTTTTTTTTTTCCAAGTAAAGCCTACTGCTTTAATCAAGGGTTGCTCTTTGACGGCTACAGGGTGTAACCTGAGTGTATGCACATATTTTGGGGAATGAAAGATAAAGTTTATAAACATCCATTTTAAGGCGTCCGTTGTCGGTGCTGGGAATTTTTAAATAACCGTTATCATTAGTGATGCTTTCACGCGATACGAGTTCGTCGGATCGAGTAACCTGAGATGGAGAAGAGAGCGGAGGTGGCGTATTGGAGTGATGGAAGGATTAGGCCGATGTTAATAAAGTATCTCCCAATAAATGCATTCTTTAGGTTTTGAAGAAAAAAAAAATGCATGTATCATTGAAACTGTTTCCCTCCCTATCCGTGGTATTCAGTGGCCACCGATAAAAAACAAAACAAAAAGAGTAAGCCTAACTGAATCTCTCATCCATCAAAGATAAGTTTGCTTATTCATTAGACAACTTCAAAGATTTCAAGTGTAGATTTAAAAACCTCTTCCTCTCCATCTAAAGTATTCATCAGACACCAGTCATAAGTGTAGAGCTAGGCATGATTCCTGGTTCAGCAATGTCGTGACGAGGCACTAGAATTCAAAATTCACAAATGAATGTTGCTCAGCAACATTTACACTACTGTATTATCTTGCTCTCTTGTGGTTCTTCGAGGTGTTCCGCCTCTAGGCCAATGTTCTAAATTTTGCTGTTCTTTAAACAGTTTGATTTTTCTATGTATGATACTCTCCGGTTTATTAAGCTTTCTTGATATCTCTCCAACAGGAATTTGCGCCGAATGCAGTGCAATAGTAATTGTCTCTCACTCATCGAGGGATGTTTCTTAGACCGATAAATGACACATTGACATTAGATTCCTGTGCACATAACATCAAAAGCAATAGAGTGAGGTCACCTCGTTAACACTGTTAGGATATAGTTTTTTTTCTTTTTGCTTTTAAATTTGATAGCATTTTGTGAGATTCCAATGTTTTCTGTAAAATTTAACAAATGGAAAAGTTCAACTACCTTCAACTAAATATTGAAATGGTAATTTAAGGACTATGTTTATGCGATACTACTAGTGATAGGTGTGTCCTATCTATTTGGTAATGTATATCTATGGTTGTGATATGACGTTTTTTATCACTTCGTTTCGTTCACGTCAATTTTGCTAGATGGAAAATAGTTTTACACAATAACATAACATAATGTACTAAAGATATCAGTGACTGTTTTTAATGTCATTACATATGATTTCTTCCATCTTTCAAAAGAAAAATAGATAAATAAGGCATGAATCGTGCGTCAGGCAGGTGAAAGAGAAATTATGAAACTCTGCTAAGAGTTTTTGGCCGACAGTACATAAATGAATAATTCATAGCAAAAAGATTACTTTCAAAGATACAATACTGTATATTATTGCATGACCCTTACACCATAATAATAATTACACTGGCACCTTAATCTGAAGGGCTGAACTCACCGGAGTTTGTTACTTAACAGATGTGTCAATGAATCCATCGAAAAAATAAGAAAAGTATATTTTGCACTTTTATTTTTTGTGTACAATTAAAGTGTTTGCCTGTTTTTTGTGTTTAAAGTTCTAACTACAATGTACATTATAGTTATGTAATGTGGTGTACCTGCTGTTCACTGCTAAATTTGTGCCTAAAGACTAATTATTTAAAAGTGAAATCATGTGTTAAAAAATCCTAGATGTATGGTTAAAAGTGTAATTGCATGCATGTAATTATGTACTGTAAAGTAGGAAGAGTTGAAACCCTCCGATGTTCTCTCTTGCCATCAAACGACCTCCACTGCTCCTTAGGCCATGCTTGGCATTCCGTGGGCAGATTCATGATAGTACAAAAATTAGAACGACACCAACTGCACATTATGTGAGGGTCAGTCGCTGCCGAAGCCAGAAAACAAGAACACGGAAAACCTGGAACTCCGGGGCACGTATGCTGACGCCGAGAAGGAGCAGAAGAAGCCATAATATCAGCCACTAAACACAAGCGAAATGGGCAATGAACCAGGAAAAGGCCAAAAGAGGTTATCATCACTCTCGCCCAGGCGGTCAAAGAAAAGACTGGCGTAGCGTGGTCATCCTTGACCACTCCTAACCCGAGCTACGCATGCATTGCTAGATATCACAAGAATCCTTGCTTTCATCTGCTTTTTAACTGGATCAAGCTAGGTGCTAGAAATTATCCTATTGTTAAGACCAAAGGTTTGTAGCTATGAAAAATACAAATTGTCTTAGAAAATTTGTCATTTCAGAATAGGCAATCACACTACTGCAAATGATAAGCAAAATGCAGAACAGTTCCTGAAATGAATTATAGTAAATTGATTTTATTTCATAGTTAGCATGTGCCATGAAGCTTTAAGGTCTTTATTTAAAAGAAGTGACATTACACTCATAGAATGTGAACAACAGAATAGGCAGTCATTTAAATTTAAAGCTTAAAACCAGTTCCTTAAGTGAATTTCTTTTACAGTGTTTGAGCCTCTTTGTTTCCTTGTCACACCCTGTGGGTTTTGACCGTCACTGTGCCTAATTACATGCCAATGAAATCTGGCTATCATACTCCCACATATTCCCTCAACAACACTGGAGCTACACTACACTTTATGGTACATAGGTAATACTGTTTGATATTTTATGTACCATATACTTTCTATAATGCTGCAGGCATGATAGGTTGGCCGGCAGGGGCATACCACTCAGAAACTAGCAGCCCGCCAACATGGGAGAAGACTTGTCAACCAGGAAAAAGATGATTCCAAAGTTAAAGATGCAATCAGGTTCATAGAACCACTCTTCAACCACCTTGACCTGTGCTTCTTTATCTCATAGCATGACTGCTGACTTCAGTGACCTTCATGACACATTTTATAGGTGAATGTGGTTGGACACTTGGGTGTAATAGGTGCTACACAAGAGATGCAGTCCTTGTCAGGTGAAGACGAAGACATTGCTGTTCCTACCAGGAATATCTTGACAGGTTTACTGAAGTTTAGATAAAAGATATACTACAGCCAAACAGAGCACTAGAGACAATTACTGTAAACAGTAAAAATCACAATGAATCTTAAAATGTACACAGATGGTGATACAAAATGCACTGAATGTGAGATACACTGTGTACAAATGATAATTGTTAACCATAAAATTTTAATGTTAGAAAAGTAGCTTGTTATAATTATGGAAAAAAATAATTTGATATATATAAGAAATAACATTAAATCCTGAGTTTTACATAACAATATCATACCTATGACTACCAAACGCATTTGACAATACTTGCAGTGGCCACAGGTACAAAATACCAATACTAGTACTATTGAAAATACAAAGCAGATTAGAAATAAAATGCAAACATTTTTTACACCAAGACAACAAAAGATTAATAAGGAGGTAGTGTGAACAAAATCCTACCAGCCAGAGCTAATAATTAATGGCAGAAACAAGTACATTGCCACCAAAGATAGAAGAAAAAAAAAAAAAAAAAAAAAAAAGTCATTGATGGAGGTAATGGAGAAAAGCTTCCATAGTGTAACATTCATAAGAAAAAAACGAGCTGGAAAAGTCATCCTTTTATGCTAATTTACTAAGCAACTGAAAATAGGCTAAAATTAAGTGATGACTGTTACTAAAAAAAATGGAGAAAATGTAAATGATAGTTTATAACTTTCCAGGCATGTAAACTATGAAAATGTCTGTGTAGAGCATTTAAAGTATAGTGTACTTGTGAAGAGGATGGTTGGTTCATACTTAAGGATATGAGTGGATTGCTGTTCTATTACTGTCTGGTAAGCAAAAGCTATTGAGTTTGAGGACATTCAAGACTACGGATGTGGCATTTTTTTTTATGATGGATGGAATTTTGGTGAATCAAACATAATTTCTCTCTTTATACAAGCCATCACTCATATTGATCTAATTGTAAAGACATGAAAAAGTGAAGCAGGTGATTCAGAAAGACCTGATGTGCCAGGTTGTACTTGTACATGTACTACAGTATAACAGTTAGCTGCTTCTGTCCAATAGATTAAAGGTTACAGTGTCTTAAGGACATTTGTATGTGTGATGCATATGTATTTGAAAATTTATTCCGTTTTTTTCATCAGCTGCCACTCCTACCTCTCCTGTACTTTACTTCTACAAATAACCACTCGTGTCAAGCCTTCCTTCTCATATTTCTTATCCAAGTAGGTTCGGGTCTTTTAGCTTCCCTGTGGCTAGAGAGGGTCTTTTAGCTTTCCTGTGGCCTAGAGAAGCCTGGCTGACAGTATTGTGTAATATTATCCCTGGGGTTGCACAGGCAGTATGACCAAGCTCTCCTCATCTCCCTTTTATTATTACCTAGCTCATTTACATATGGAACTTCTGTAATTTTCCTTAGTGTCAATGCTAACTCCATCCTGCCATCTGACTTGTAATATTCTTCCTAAAGCTGTATTTTCAAATTAAGAGAATCATTTAGATAAGGTTTTGTAATCACACCATAATTAATTTTTTCAGTTTTTAGGAATATTTTTTGTATATTTTGGGAAAATTTCATAATTGAGTACTCTGAAATTAAATGTGTCTTTTCCTACAGGTGGTGAAGAAGTAATTACATCTGGAATTAGGATGGATTTGATCTCCAAGGCCCTTAACAGTGATACATCTTTAAAACTTACTTGTGCGAAGTCTACTGATGCTGGGCGGTAAGCAGTATCTTGTTTATTGCTATTTATTATGTAGCTCTTATATTTATTAGAACTGTCTTTTAGTTATTTTGTAGCAATAAGAAATCTTGGGATATACCAGAATTGTTGTGTGTGTGTGTAGTAACATATAGATGAAATTTTCTTTCAACTTTAAGCTTTGCAGCTTAACAATGCACATGTTGGAGCATTTGATATCATAAAACCATGGTAGGCTGTGGGTAAACAGGTAAGCTGCCTGCCTACCATATTGTAAGTTGTTCAGTACATGAGAGAGAGATAGAAGGGATGAAGTTTTTTTATTGTATATTTTTAAAGTATATTTTGTTGCAAATATGGGAAAATAAAGTAGATCAAATTTGCTATGAGAAAAAAATAATGTCCAACAATATATCAATGCCACTATTTCCAGTTCATGTGTAGAATGCCTATTACAGAATAGAGCCTTGCATACCTCATACTAATGACAGAATTGAAGGTTTCAGCAATGGATGCTGAGAAACCATTAGTATCATCTACAATGTTGCTTGCAAGTGGTATTTTTTAAAGCATTTTATTGTTTGCTTAAAATCAAAAGGAGAGCACTCCTGAGTTACTCAGATGGTGAGGGATTTTGATAGTAGTTAATAGTTCTTTAAAGTATGCTAATAGTTGAGGATGAAGCATAAACCAACTAGAAATTGGGAAGTTGGAGTATAATTTACTTTAAGATTATTCGATCATTCTCCTGGAATTGTTAGTGCCCAGTTAGTACCCTTTTTGTGCTAACTCTTAGTTGCCTGCCTTCAAGGTAGGAAAGCACTTGCATTAGCAAGGCCCTGGCTTTTGTTTTGATATGAACAGTTGTTGGTATTTTCAGGTTCCTGTGTGAATTCATTTTCTACACATCATTGCATGAGGATAAGTCTCGATCTGCATTCATCCACGTCCCAACTTTGAATAGATTCTCCAAAGAGGATATTGCTTCTGCCATAGAAAAAGCTGTAAAGGAGATGTACCTGCAGGTTTTTGAACATGATAGGGTAGAAATTGAAGAACAAAATGTGTGATAAACATGGGGTTTTAATACTGGACTGTGATTATATGGTACTAATTTTTTTTCATCTCTTTGTTGCATTATTGTTAGAGCATCACTTAAATAGTGGTGATATAGTTTGGAAATATTTTGATACCAATACATATTAAGAGTACTTAATGAAAATCACAAAATAGTTAGACTATTATGAATCTTTTATATGACTTCCATAAAATAGTACAAACTTGTTTTATTCAGAGATTATGAAGCACAAAACTTTATGAAGCTAGCAATATTGCTTTTAGCTTGTTATAAATACTTTGCCTTAAATGAACCAGTGCCTTTGGAATAATGAATACTTTTAATATTAACTGTATATAGTATATAGTATATGTTATGTGAATATTTCAGGAATTTTTGGTATCTTTTAAAGTTTTAAATTATCATCCTCTTTAACTTATCAGCATTGCAGATAAGCCCTTGAGGTGGTAATATGAATTTTAGATAGGTAAGATTTTTATTATTACCGTGGTGGCTGGTCTGAGGAAGAACTTTGAATTACTATAGACGAAGTTGATGAATCCAGAGCTAGAAGGTGGTTGAGACATCCCTGTCTCATCCTTCCTTGGTTTCACTTACATGCTTGGTTTGGTCAAGAACAGTCATAGTTGTACTCTACACCAACCATGTGCTTTTGCTTGATCAGTGGCAAAGGTTCTTGATTTATTACATGTTATGAATTATGCCAGTTCTATTCATAGATGTTGATTCTTGGTATTTGCTTGTGAAGAGTTTGTAAGTTGGCAATATGTGCATTTTTCAAGACTGCAGCTGTCAAGAGCTAACAACTTTAAATTTTATAGAAAATCTTTTGCCGATTGTATGAGGATTATACTATGTACACATATGAAAACTATAAACTGTGGACCTGAATTGAGATCGGTGCCAACTTCCAAATTTATTAGACCCTCTAATTGGATGAAAAAATAGCTAAAAAGCACAGAAATAGTAGTAGTATAGTAGTTTTTATAGTTTAGTGGGCCTGCACGTAAGCCTTGTTTTAAATGAGTTGAAGTTGGACAGCTTGATGGGGAAGAGGTCAAAAGAGGTCAAAGGGAAGAGATAAAAAGTAAAGCAGGAAAGCATTGCTGTGTGGGGGTGGGTGTCCAAAGGGTTGATGCAAAGAATCTTTGTCTGAAGTGTGCCATGCAAAGAACACCGTAATTTCCTTCCTTTAGCAGTAGTATTAGTAAAACTGATAATTTAGTAATTTTTAAGAACTCATACATAATTCTTAAAACTATTTTCTTGTTATGATTCAGGGTGTTGTCCTATCATACCCTTGGTAAAAATTGAGTGTTAAGGCCTCTGAGATAACATCTTCCCATACCAGCAGGTGGCTTACTTCAATTAATTGAAGCTGTAATTTGATGCACTAGTTGTACCTTTGACCAAGCATAATGCAAGTAGTGAAACTAATGGATTTTTACTTATGGAACAGTTTATTTTAGTTGTGTATATTTGAACCTTGGCTTTTAAAGGTTTATGGTAGCTTCCATGACGTATGCAGGTGAATATGACTTTTATCCCATTAATCACTGGATTAAAAAGTGGGTAGTGTGCAATTTTTACATTGTAGTCTGCAATGTATGAAGATTTTACTCTAGCAGGAACTTTTAAAATAGTTGTACTTTTATTGTGCATTAACCTGCAAAGTTAGTAGTATACTGTGTTTGTACACAAGAATAATTGAGATTAAGATGGCTTTCTCATTTTTGTAATTTTGTACTGTGCAATTTTTAAGGTATATATTCTACAAAACTTGCTGGTTACGTCTGTTTCCCTTTACAAACATATAGTTAATATTTGCTTGGTTATTTTGAAAGCCGCTTTTACTTGTCACTACCCTGGGATTTTTTTTTTATTGAATTCTTAAGCCAGTTTTTTAGGAATTACAGTTGATGATTGGTATTATATGTAAAAGTATTCATGTTGCAGCCCCATGAGTGAACAGGTATACATCGTTTTCAGCATAACTGGATGTTAAGCAAATATAGATTTTTATTGCTTTGTGGATTTTCTCTCCTTCCTTTTGCAGCTGAAGCTATCTGGTTTGCATTGTTCTTTATGTGATATTTGATATGATATCACTGCTATTTGTCATATATGTATAGAGGAATTTTCAGTAATTTGACAATTCATGATTTTAGATAAAATTAGTTTAGAGGTACTATTCCTATTCTTCCATATTGCAGTTATGAAACTAGTGTTTTATGTTATTGGTAGTACTATTCATAATGTGAATACTGAAAATTCTGATGGCATAGGCTTCAACTGAACAGTACGTACATATATGACATAATACACACAGAGTATTAGCATACTTTGTCCATGTTTGACTGGTATTTGCGTGGTTAATCTCTGCCATGCCTCCATGTTGTTAGGATACAATTTTGGAGTGTGAAGGCCTTCCAGAAGTGCTTGTGTTTTTACCTTAGGATTCTTGTCTTTTTGGAACATATCTGCCATGCAACCCCAGTCATCTGTAACAAAATTGATATTTAGAGCAATGGCAATATTCTCTTACAAACCTATCGCTTATTGACGCAGTCATTGTGAGCAAATTTGCTAGACACATCATTCCTGATTGAAAGAAAATCATCTGCTGGTTGACAGCATGTTGCATACACCTCATGGCTCCTGTTGTTCTAGGCACAACAAGCACAATTTTTGTGTGTGTAGTTTTGGCCAATAGTTGGGAAGGACAAGCAGAGTTAGAAACTGTTATGGGTTTGTATCAATAAATTTCAGTTCTGGAAAACTCTTTCACAGCAAACCCATTTCTGCTTGAAACGTTGAAACAAACGAACTACTTTAGAATTGCTGAAATTGAACCTGGTTGTGATCCTTGTGTGCACTGCAGCCAATAGTGAAGGCTTTTGCACTATCCCTTCGGCCAATAGCTGCGCCTCCTCTGAACCCCTTGTATTTATTATTCTTACCAATTTCCTTTTTTTCACTTTACAGTCTTCTGCCTTACATGTTCTCTGATTGATATTTTGTTGGTGGGCATGGCATAGTAAGACTGAGATAACACAGAAGACCACACCTTCAAGGATGCCTCACAACACCAATACGTACTAAGCTTGCACCAACTTTGTGGGCGCTGATGGCATAAAAATATCATTATCTTTCTTTATCATTGTTACTTCTGTCTATTTCCTATTTTTTTAGATTTTTTCCATGTTGCTATCCAACTTTTATGATCATTGATTCCAAGTGCTGACATCAGGTACAATTCAATGTAAAAACCATGGACTCATACTTATCAAAATTCACTCAATGATGGCTTAAACTTTTCTGGGGACAGACTAGCATGGTGCTGCTAATGTTAACAGATTCTGACCTCACACCTGTTACAGTGCATCACATTCAATGGCTCAAGATCCCCTTTTGAGGCTTCTTGAGTTGACCTTCAAAGCGGAGTCAATATGTTGATCACTTTTCAAAATAAAAGATTCCGAACTAAGCCAATGAGACAGTCAGAAGTAGCTGTTTATCTACGTCTTTATTCCATGTTTCTGCACATGCAATTTTTACCCTAGAATCCCTACTTCCAAGAGAGTTCATACCAAATATCACCAGTTGATGCTAATATGAAGGTTATTTTTTGGACTTCCACCCACAACAAAAGCTGGTCAACCAGATATCAAGGTATCAACTGTAGTTTAAAAAATTCGAACTGCCTATGGGTCCTTAAATGCTTGGAAACCTTTCATTCCTAAAAGGTGGGTAAACAAGTTTCCTGTACTTAAGATTAGATGATTTAAGAGCAACCATTAAGTTTAGCTAAAAGGTTAACCATTAGTCTTCCTCAACCTGGCTTAAGCAACTAGTTGATTCTGCTAAATGTTTTTTAAGGGGGCCGGCCGGCTAATGCCATTTTTTAAGGACAGGACTTTGATATTCATACCACTTAATAAGGTGACTTGGGACATCTCCAAACCGCATATGATTTTTGCCTCTGACCTTCGGTTTTGTGACGCCAGGGCGATTTATCCCGAAAATAACCATTTTTCAAATTCTATCTCCTCCCTTGATATTTAATATTAAGAACTGGGATTATTAGCATATATAGACCTGATGTAGACCTCCAATCGAATGGGGAGTTTTTTTTCTAAAAGTCATTTTTTTGCTAGATATGAATTTTTCAATATGGTAAAAAAATAAACCCTATAAATCAGGAGAAAAAAATTTATAAAAAAAAAGACGAAACAAAAATTGGAAAAAAGGGCTCTATTTGATTGTTCTATAATGTCTTTCTGAGTTATATACCAAATTCCAATGTTATAGCTTTAAAACTAAGTGAGAAGATAGATTTTGAAGGTCAATAAGTATAGTTTTGAGATACGGGCGTTCAAAGTTTTCCTTCGTATTTCTATAAAGGCAGTGTTAATAAATAATAATTATTATGAATGTATATTTCTTTTTTGTGTATTAATAAACCTAAACTATTTTATTTATCATAATCATAAATGATGATCCCTTTGCTCATATATCGCAGCCTGGGGCACTGCTTGAGGCAAGATGGGCCACTCCTTCCTACGCAATTCTCTCTCTCCCCTTCACTAACTCGTCTTATTACAGCGAATTTTCTTCTGTATGTTAGCGAGATGTTTTCCTTGTATTTTTCTCTTTGGCATGATGAAATTCTTGCCGAAACAAAGATAAACAAACGTAAATGCAAAAGAATGTCAGAGGTGAAACTCAAAGGTGTACTCTCTTTTTACAAAGACAATTTAATAAATCATGATTATTATGAATTTCATATTCCATTTTGGGTATTAAAAAACCAAAACTTTGTTATTTATCATAAATGAAGATCTCTTTGCTCAAAGATCGTAGCCTTGGGCACAGTGTGACGTGTGCTGTCAGGCAAGACGGGGGCGTTACTAAGCAACCCTTACTACGCAATCCTCCCCTCTCTTCACTAACTACGCGTATAGTATGATATCCTGTAATAATACTTGAGTGATTTTCCTTCGTCTGTATGTTAGCGAGATGTTTTCCTTGTCTTTTCCTCATTGGCATGATGAAATTCTTGCCGAAACATACATAAACATACGTAAAAGCAAGAGAATGTCAGAGGTGAAATGGAACGTGTAGACTACTTGAAGTCTGTCTCTATGATCGCACTAAATCATGACTGGACTTGGTAGTTGAGCCTGAAGTCTCCTTCTCGACTTGGGGAATGTTTACAGATGCCATTTCTCCCAATTTCTTTGACAATAATTATCAAAATTTACGATAATAGAAGAAATATTGCATTTTCTTGTACGGATCAATGTTTTAGGCTTATTGAGTTATGTTAACTAATTACCCTGTAACTACGAAAGTAAGAGGAATTTTGAAGAAATACTTCGTATACGTATTCTCAATTGCCATATGAAGCTCCATGAATTTTTTCATGACCTTGCATTTTTCGCCCTATACCACCATATATAGGGGTTCTGGCCGGCCCCCTTAAAGGGAACTAGAAGTAAAGAAATAGTTGGAAAAATGGCAAATATATTTTAAAGAAGGAAATTATTATATTTTTATAATATGTCATTTTGTAAATTTATGGGATTTGTTTGCTTAGTAGCAAGTACGTTTGTTTCTTACCATGCTTCTGTTACCGCGTTACTGTTAAATATATGCATTAAGACTTATCAAACAATCAAACATAACCATTACACAAATCTAAATATTTTTCAAGGTACCAAAAGTCTCATCGCATCTGTACCATTTTGTTTTCAATTCCAAGTAAGAGGGGAACACTAACCAATGTGAATTGCATCAAACACATCATTCTAAAAGAATGTTTAGTTATTTTCAATCCTAAAAGGTTGGTGTAATCTCTTTTAAATTGATTATGATATTGATATTATTGTTTAAATTTACATCGAATTTAATGTGGAGTACGGGTCGTTGAAACAGTGACGCGTTAGAAAATGCTTCTGTTTACAGTATTAATGGTAAAGGTGTTAGTTAGGATACTGGGAACAAAATGGGGTTTATCATACTTAAAAACATTTGTCATCGATTCTTTGTTTCAACATTGCAGATTGACATTTGTAAATATTTTGTAGTTTTTATTTTCCTAACTTCCTTTTTTTTTCTAGGTAAGTGAATTAGAGCTGTGTCCTGTGACTGAATACTGTACCAAAAACTGTAATTTATGGTCTAATATCTTGTACAGGAAGGCAAGTGTTAGAGGGTTATTCTTTTAGGTATGTATTAAAGCTGTAAGGAAAAAAAATTTTGGTAATTTTTCTTTATCTTCAGCTTTTCCCATCGTTATATGGGGTCGCTGTTTATTAGTCTTCTCCATCTTCTGCGATCAAGTTGGAAGGATGGGTTGTAGATAAGACTCTGGATCTGTTTGTTCTGGACAAGAGATTTTTGAATTTCTTTATCCTCTCCCTTTGAGATTTCATTTGGTGGAAAGCCTGATGAGATGCTATTATGCCTGGTCTGTGCCATTATGTACTATCTGAAAAGAACCCATTCCTTGAGGCTGCAGTGCAGGTAGGATTGAGGCTGCAGTGCAGGTAGGATTAAGGTGTTCAAGTTCAGGAACACCCTCTCTTTCTGGCTTCGTGATATTAGCAAGTGGACCTACGGTTCCCTTCCGGAGGAGTTTGGCCTCCCTTCTCACTCGTAACCACTTTAATATAGTACCAAGTCCTGATCAGACACTCCACTCCTCATGTGAGTAACTAGGCTTTGTATGTTTTTTTGAATTGTGAATGTGGAGTGCATGGCCCCCTTCATTTCCTTAACCTCTTCCCAGTCAGTGTCTACACTGAAAAATGTGATCGAATCAAACATTGCATGGAACCAGTGGTTATTCAGCAATGGGACCAACAGCTTTACGTGACTTCCGAACCACGTTGAGAGTGAACTAATATCACCAGAAATACACATCTCTCACTCCTCAGTGGAATGGCCGAGAATTGAACCCGTGATCACCGAGGTGGGACGCTAATACCATACCAACCACGCCGCTGAGGCGCTTTAAGGGAATGGTGAGCACCTTGTTCAAGTAACTGAGAATGCATCATCTCTGTCCTTCCTGTTTTAATAAGGGTCAGTGATAATAACCAGAACAAAGCAATCCCTGTCCTCGCAATCCCTATGGGAGATGTCATGGTTCTAAATCTTGTTCCTTAAGTAAGTTCCCTCTTGCTTTCAGGATCTCAGACCCTTGACCCTACTTCGGTCAACTTTTTCACCAGACTAGTAGGGAGGTTACAGGAGTCATAGCATCCCTTCCTTCCATGCACATCTGAGAGCTGACTTTTCTGGTTGGGATCCAACTCCATATTCTGGCAAGGTTAAGCCTCTTAATATAATCGCACTGGTTTATCCTCATAGGAACAAATAACAAGAGAGCTTTTCATATAGGTTGTACCAACTATAACCATCTCGCTCTGTCCCAAAGGAAAGAAAGATGAGTGAAGGGTTACCCCTTCTCACCCTCCATCTCCACCTGTCAACTACCTTGTTACCAAGATACAATGGCCATTCAAGTGAAGTGGTATTGTATGATTGTTGAAGGTTTGTGGAATTATTGACAACTTTTTCGAGACTGGGCATGATTTATTTTTTGCACACCCTTAATCTACTTTCTCTCCAGATTTGTTTTGATTACTATCTTATTAAAAATGGTATGCAATCATGTTCAGGGCTCAAAAAATATTAATCTAGGCTGATGGAGTGGGTGAGATAAGGTCACTCAGAATGTAAACCTATTGTTATAGTGTGGTCTAAAATTGACCTTTTCCTGATTGTTTAAGATGGAACATAACCCAGTGATGTTCATGACTAATTGTAGTGTTATTGTATAGTAGTGTTATTGTATAGTAGAAATTTGCCTCAATGTAAGAAATATTGTATTACAAATTGATTTGGACATAGGAGGGTTTAGTACTATAAAAACTTTAGGTTCACCTCGTGATCAGTAGTGTTACACATTTGGATCTGTTTGAATATTAGGATGATTACTGTACAATATTTGAAATCAAATTGGATACTACCACTGCTGCTATGGCTCCATAGATTATTACAGTTGTGGATTTTGCAATGGACCGTATATACCCATTATTTGTTGAAATTTTGCCTATTTGCTGTATTTTTCACTGGTAAATATTCACAGATTAGTACTTTATTTTCATATCATTTTTGTGCCTAAAAGCAATTTTTGTGATAAAACTATTTAAAAACTCAAGTATAAGTATTTTTAGAGTTTTTTGTTTTAACAGTCAAAATAGGCAGTTCTCAGCATTTTATAGAGATTTTAGCTATTCACCAGCGGGATCTGGTAACGTGTACAGTAATGGTAGTAACATCTAAAAGGATCTTAAATAAAAGAACTCCTCTAATGTCCAGATGGATTCCTAATATACACTAATCCTACTGATTAAAAGATGGCTCTTCTAATACAGTAATCCTTCTCTTATCCAGCTGAATCTGTAATAATATAATCATTGAAGCATCCAGATGATTTTTTTGAAATACATTATAGTAATCCTCTTTATAAACTGCTCATAAACCTTTTCATATGGTAAGGATTACAGTACATACTCTTAATAGATTCCGATGAATGTTTGAAGGATTAGTTTATTACAGGTCTACCAAGTTATCAGAGAATTACTGCATTAAGAGATCCATAAAGGTGCAGTATTAGAAGGATATTAATTAAAACTTACAATTCTGTAGATATATATAACTATATTCAATATTTTTTAGAAACATTTATGCCATCACTGACATTGCAGTCTAGTGTTGCTTAAGCCAAAAAAGTTTATAATACCATCAATAGCTCTAATACCTTGGAGGAGACCAACTATATATATCATCTGTATTCTAAGCATCTCACTACAATTTCAAGTTTCATAAAAAATATTTTCATTTGTAGCATATTTTCTCAATCAAGGTAATTAGAGAAATGATGATAGTATATACCTTAACAATAATGTTGTTTGAGTAGTTTTGTATGAACCCACACAAGACAATTAAAAAGGAACTTGAATCACAACTTTTTATGATGACCCCAAGGCCATTGCAAGATAGCTCCTGGTGGACACACGATACAAATACGTATAACCAAATAGAGACCATACAATGATAAATTTCAATCTTTATTTTTGATGAAAGGGCGGTACTTCAAAATTGAAGTGAGAATTTTCAAGTATGACTAAAGAATTATAAGATTCAGAACAGCTATTTCACAACATACAGATTATACTGTATCTGTAATATTTCAAAGGGTATAAAATTTGCTAATTCAATAACACCAAGGAAAGTACTGAATTGGATTACTATATCACTGTGGTATTTTTAAATCATCCTATTTTTCTTTTGAACATTATATAAGAAAATAAGAACATTTTACATGGTTCCAAGGCATTTCATCATAGCACCATTCCTGTTCATTCTTATATCTGAACTGCAGAACCAACGACATCCTTTATCTTCAAAGTTTGTCCTTTTTGATCTCGCTATTTCTCGTCACTTTAAACAAAGTACCGCACTATAAATTTTTATAGAGCTTATAACATCTGCTGGACTCTGGTATGCAGGCAAGCCATATTCCGAGACATAAGAGCAATAGGTAAAGAATATAAGAAACAACTATATCACTGAAACAAGTCGAAATGAACATAGTATCTGACAGCTATATACACTTTGAAATTGTATTTTTAAAAATATTTTCTCTTTAGTAAATTAGTGGCTTTAAATAATTTTACACTACCATCTTTGATCATAGTTAACACATAAAATATGAAGGTTTTCATGTCCTGTACAAGTATACAAAAGAGAATTGTATTTATGTAAAACTCCAAATGTCTTGGTTTAGCTGATTATGTGACAGATATTGACAGTTACTCTCAACGTCTCTCTCTGTTAACTAGAGATACGCGAGATAAATCTGCTGAATAAATACACACAACAGAGTATAAACTTGAGGCTCTGGTAGAACTTTCAATTTCAAGTAGGTTCAGTCCTGCCTTCAGGTGGTGCAGAATGAGGTTCGGGCCGGGGTTCAATTGGCAGTGTGTCAGCATCTATTGTTTCAGGGGCTGATGCCGAGCGCTCAACAACCTGGTTCCCTTCTTCAGGAGATTGTGACCCTTTAGTGGGGCTGGAAGGCTGTGCCAGAAAAATAATGAATTAGCATTTGCAACAGATCATCTTAGGATATTTTCATACTTTTGCAGTTCTTTCAAAAGAAATATACCAAAAATGCTCTTACTTTTCGTATTTGTGTGTGATAAATATTAAAGTTTTCTTATATAGAAAGAAATGCAAATGTATATTGTAACTATACTTCTCATATGCCCATGCAATCATGCTACTGAGTTAATGTACAGTATTAAGCTTGTTACCTGGACAGGAAAGGCCATTCATTTCTTCTTTTGATAGAGAGAGAGAAAGAAGAGCATATACAGAACCATGCTTTCATTGTCTTTTTCTAAGCGGTTGGACAAACCTTTATGGTGAAGGTTAGATGATACTTCTTGCTTTTGTCCAGGATCTCAGTGGGTAAGGTGATCTGCTGTCTCGCCTGCCCATGCTGTTTAGGATGTAAGTAAGGGGAGAAGAAGGGAATATGACATTACAGGCCTCAAGTTAGGTGACACAAGGTAACGTTGTGTGTGGATTGTACTTCACAGGTTTTGGATGAAAATTCTTGTCGTGTGTTATCGAGTGTCATATTGTTGTCTTGGTTCTTGTGCTGATGATTGCTGCTGTCAAAATAATGTAGGGTAAGAGATGCAAAGCAGCACAATTTGTATTGCATTGAGTTGAAAATTTTAAAAATTGCTTTCTTACATGTTCTTTAGGTTGGTTTCAACCATTGTATCCAGGAAAAATCACGTTAGCTGGAGATGTCTGTTGTTTTCCTGCTCTGTTCACAATTTTCAAAGGATGGATATGGATTTTTAAAACTTTCTAAGACCTAATAAGGTGTTCTGAGAATATTTCAGCGTCCAGTTAAATCAGAGAGAAAAAGTTAAGGGAAAAATACTACACCAAAAGGTATTGCTCAAGATTGTTCCTAAACCGTATTGCTGGCTTTTAAATTCACTGCTCATTCCATCTTCAATGCAACCTCTTGTTATTGGGGTAACTATAGTAATTAAGAATAAAAAAAAAGCATTCCTCTGTGTACAAATACATCACCTTTTGTGCAGTGAAAAAATTGTGCAAAAAAAAAAAATGCAATTTGTTACTGGTGTTATTAATGTGTTCACATTCCCTTATAAAGACACAAGCTTTCCAGTGTTCAAGGCTTTGTCAAGCAGACGTTTCACACCCTGAGAGGTGGTTTTCTTGTTCTTACCTCCTTGAATAGAAATGGAGGAGGATATGTGTATGTATACATATTTTGATGTCTTTTTGTCTGTTTGCAGACTGAACATTATCTCTAGAGGTAATGGGGCCAATTTTACAAGAAATGGAAACTGCCAGTTAAATATAACATTCAATGAAAACAAGACTAAAGATCTAACTCAAAATAAAGAACAAAAGACTTATTTTTCAAAATTATTTTAGTCTTAAAGAGCTACAGGTAATTTATCTGAGATGTTAATCAACTACTGGTTCTGATATAAGATGAATATATGTTGGTATGCTTAGCATACAATGAAATGAAGCGCAAGGATAGTAATTTTTTCCAAGGCAATGCTACAGATATGGTTAGTTAAAAAGTATAATTAAATGTCAGGGTAAACTTGTATATCTAGCACACTGCTTTTCCACTAATTGAAAGTTACCCCATAGCAATTATTTGTGACATAGCACACAATTTTATAATGAATATTTGAGTGTTTTTAATATTGAGATATGCTTGGGATCACATGACGCTGATGTTGGTCAGGCTTCACCCTTGGCCGCCTCATTCCAAAAGGACAAAGTGTACTTCTTAAGCGCGGAGTCTCTGTTTTAAAAGATATAATTGATGCTGTACATTACAACTCTCAAGATATTTACATCAGTTTTGTATGAAATTTGAAATAGCACTGCTAAACACATTGCTAGAAGGCTGAAGTTTTAAACATGTGCCTCATCCCTTAAGATTTTCCAGGCATATCAAAGATGTAAAATCATGTTGCTAACTGATGTAACATAACAATACAAAAATTTTCAAGTCTGAAAGATAATTTTGATCTACTTTATTTGAAAATTTTGGACAATTATAACTGATATCCAGCATTTTTAAATTCAATAATTATCTAGAATTGTTAGAAACTCTTATATGTACAGGTAGTCCCCGGGTTACGACAGGGGTTCCGTTCTTGAGACGCGTTGTAAGCCAGAAAATCGTTAAAAATCCTAAGAAAACACTTTTAATGCTTTGGGTGCATTAAAAAATATATAAACTGCATTCTTATAGCATTTTCCATAAAAAAAAAAAACTTCAAATATTGATTATTTTGCATTGTTGGAGTCATTTCTTCTGCCAGATCAGCATTATAAGCATCGTAACCCTGAAACATGCGTTGTAAACCTGGAAATAATTTCTGATAAATATAATTGAAAAGCGTTGTAACCTCGGAACGTCGTAAGCCGAACCCGTCGTAAGCCCGGGACTGCCTGTACATTAATTATGGAATAATTATAAATTTCCTTAGTTTAGTATACAATACAATAGAAAACTAATTTAACACTTGTCTTCCAGGGCAAAGCTATTAGATCCACACCTCCATCTGAGCTAATAATATCAGAAGACAGAAATTAACAAACATTCCCGAAGATAATGGACAATCTTTAATCTAACATCCTGATCTGACTAAGGTCTGTCTGGTACCAGTGAACTACACGGATATTTCATTTAGTCTCGACAAGTATGCTCTTTGTTTTCTACCCATTTATAACTTCTCAACCATCCAACTTATTACCTGATATTAAGCCTATCTACCAAAGATCATATAAGGAGATCTTTTGTATTGTGTCCAAAATAACTTCTTATTCTTTTAGTTAACCAATCTCTTGCCACGATCAAGGATAACTACAATATTCCGGGTGTGGAGAGTTCTCTTAGAGGAACTTAACTCTCTGCTCTTCTTGGCATTATCCTGATCATGTCAATAGCAGAAGTTTGGCATTATCCTGATCATGTCAATAGCAGAAGTTACCTGGCTCAGTTACCAAGTAAAAATTGCAACACCAGGTCTAGCTTTTTAGGCAATTTTTACTCGGTAACAGAGTACAAGTTAATTTCAAATTTCAGGTCTATCTTTGTAAGTTGCCTATAGGGAGTAGTACCATCAATGCACCTTGTGGTGTACTTTGGGCATTACTTGAGTGTATTTGCAGCATCCCTTTGACTTTTTAGCCTTTTACATTATGTACATTCATTCTTGGTTCCTTTCTTCTCTGTTTTTGTTCAACCTCTTAACTATGATTCCTTGTTGCATTTGTGGCTTTTCCCCCAGATCCACCTTTTTAAATCTTCTTGATTTCGTGGATATCTCTTTCTTGCTGTCCAACCAGTACATTTCCTTCTTTTCACTGTCTTAAGTGGTGAAAGGCTTAAAAAAGCCAGCAGATTTCACAAGCCTATAAAGCATGGAATACCATGTATCCAGATCTTTGAGTTCTTTAACAAGCACATTCTGAGATAAACTGGACCAGAAATGTGTCACTGTATGACATTAAGCCTTTACTCACTTATCTAAACTTCATGTCAATATCAAGAAGTCCGGGTTCATCTTAAACTTGTCAGTAGTATATCAAAGTTATTCCTCCTGTTGAAAATATTAGAATTCAGATGGAGACATGGAAACTGGATCAAAGTGCTTTGCCACTGAGAAGATGACATACTTTCATACCAAATATTCTCTGTTTTCTGTATTTTGTAATATATTTGTGTAAATCAAGAAGGTGCTTTATAAAAGCCATGTTCCATTTTGCCGTTTTCTATACAGCACACCATGGTTAAACTAATTATACAGACTAATTTTGTAGCACAATGATAGCTTCTCAGATAAATTAAAAGGTAATAAGTGATTTTTATCAAGCTTTGCCCTTATACCTCTAGAAACATAAGCCTAAATAAATAAAATAAAATTTTAAGATTGAATTTTAACCAGAGAGTTTAAAAATATATAGGTAATTTTTATACAACAGAACTCATTGTTTAAATAAATTACATTGTACTCACACAAAATTAACTGCTTTTGCTATTTTTAGTGAATTTGAAGAACAGCGTTTTCCCATTTTAATTTGAACTGTCTTGTTTTCACAATTTAATTTGAACTTTCTTTTACACATTAATTACACTATACTAATTGTTGTAAAATATTCAATTGTTACTGGAAACTACAAGGCACTGAGAGTTTTGATTCTCGACTAACTGGTGTGCTAATGGTAAGAAACTGCTTAAGATAAATACATAAGTTTTTCTACTCTGATTTTTGAAATCTAGGCTAAAAGCATCTTGTGGGATCAAGTCATAGTTTTTTCAAAGGGGTAATGCTGCCCAGGTATCACAAACACTTAAAACATCTTAGGAATGTCTTTGAAGTGCATTTCATAAGTAATTACAAATGAGAAATACAGTTTATCTTATTCATAACCTGAGAGCCATCAGTTTTGTACCTTTAGCACAACCTTTTGACTAGTTTCTAAGAAAAAATTGCCTGCTATGTTTTCTTTACAGCAACATCAGATCAAATTAATATAAATACATACATTAGAAATTAAATTACTGTAGTACATTTTAATAAAAAAATTGTAGTTATTGAAATTATTCATAATGTGCAAACATTAGCTTCCATGCAAACCATTCTTCACTTCACAAATGCTGATAGAACTGCAGTAGCAGCAAACATGTTTCCGTGATACATAATACGTAACATTTGTTCATCTACAAAACAAACCCTTTGGTCTTAACATTAGGATAATCTTCTAGCACCAGCTGGAAATTTGGTAAAATTAATAAAAAAAAAAAAAAAAAAAAAACTTTTACGATCCACGGACTTGGCATCTGTACTTGCTCATGGGGTATTTTGTAATTTTTTTGTTATCTGGCTGGAATACATATGATGATAAGGTGTACGTTTAAAAGTGCTTGATCTTTGCATATTTGCTAGATTATAATAAAAAAAAAATTGATAAAACTTGACCCTATGAATTATTCTTGATATGTCAGAAATCTAATATATACATATATATATATATATTTTTTACAAAAACACCAAAATCTTTTTATAACAAAGAAAAATGTGCATAATATCACAGATGCCTTCTCTTGAGTGTTGTTAATACCTGTACACTACATCATGCTCTCCAGATACTGTTTCATAGAGCTATTAATACATCTTATATTTGTTTCAAGCTTTGAGAATGTTGTATCTTCACCTAATAAGGCACACCATTAATTTCATTAGGGTTTATTGACACGATGTTCTCCTAATAAGGCAAACCAGGAATTTCCTTAGCCTTTTTTTTATCACATTTTACATGCCAGTGAATATGGATTTTTACAAAGCAGATTCAGCAGTAAGATCTATGTAAGGTCACTGTGCCTAGTATGCAATAGTAATAGGAACTGCCACAGCAAGTTTTAAGTTATTTAAAAATCCAAATGAAGTGGCAAAAAAGAATTACCTTATGAAAATGATAAAACTGTTGAAAATTCTCTTTGGAGAAGTGAAGATCTTTTGAGAAGTGAAGAATGTATAGCAGGGAAGAGTTAATAAGCAGTTATGACTAAAAAATATTGCAAATAAAAGTTAATGGAAAATTTAACTCCTCACTTATATTTCTAAGCAATTAATCTCTTGTTTTACAGTTATTGCTGCATAATTGTATTAAACTGGATTAAGCACAAAGAATCACTAAGTAAAAAAAATTATGCAAGTACATAAAAAACTCTAGTTAGTTTTAAAGACGCAATTACACGTTTTAAAATAAAATAAAGCACTATGTGAAAGATTAATTCCAAATTGTCATATTAATTTGAAGTTTTAAGTAAATGGTATTTGTAAGTCCATGTAGTAGTCTGATGTTTGCACAAAGCATTTTATAAGCCATGCAATACACATGCAATATAACCAGACCATACAAAAGCTAACTTTGGAACAAGATTGTCATCCTTTATATTGTTGTTGTTGTGACCTCAGTCAGTAATTAACTACTATATGAAAATATATATATAGGACAACTACAAGTACAAATTCCAATGTTCAAACTGTCTGAATAGCAGTAAGATTAAACTGTCAAAGTTCAGTAGAATGTCATAACATTGTATGAAAACTTTGCCTTTGTGTTAAAAATGAATATGAATAGCAGAAAAGATTAAACTGTCCAAACTTAGAAGACTGTCATGAGAACATTGTTTTAAGGTTTTAATTTTGTGGTTACACTGTTCATAATGTATCTTATATGAGTGCTTTAAAGGCTACTCAAATAGTTGAAAAGGTAGAGGAAATTATTAGCATATGAAATTATTTTAAAATGGCCTAATCATTTTTGTCAGCGCAAAATCGATCATTACCTAATAAAAACACTGAAGTTGCTAATTAAATACAAAGTTATCCAAAAACTTTAAGCAACACGTTTTTCTACAGTTTCTCTTGATTGCCTTTTCATATAAAAAAATAACAACATGAATTGTTTTGTCAACTCAAGAAATTCCTTTCAAATCAGTGTAGCAAATACATAGTCCAACACTAAATGCCACTGATCTTACCTGAAGCTCCACGGTGAGAGGTTTTTTGGGATCATAATTCCTTAGACCTATGGGTTCAGATAGCCTACTTGGGGCACTACTACCACCAGGTGGTCCCGGCGAACCACCAAGAGATGTACCTCCCCCATTTGTGTTGGTAGTGCCTGCTATTCTCGGTAAAGAAAAGTTTTTCTTGCGTGCGTTGCGATGTCCAACTGCAAGTAAAATAAAACAAGATATTAATTCCTTCCTAAATATTTTAGCAATGTTTTTTGACTAAAAAATGGAGATTTGCTCATGAACTGATGACAATATGACACATTGCCTATAAAAAGATACAACATATGGTTCAACAGATTTCGAAAGAATATCTGATATATGCAGTACTATAATAAAAAAATTGAAAGTAAGCAACTTCAAGAATTGGGAAAGCCACAGTCTATAAACCGAGCATTGATGCAACAAAAGTTATATACAATTCTCAACCAGAAAAGTTTAAGAATATTCCCTAGTTGCAGTAGCAGTGTTTATAGGTACAGGAAGCCAATCAAGTCCCAAATACAAATGAAGAACATACTCACAAAAGAAAGAACAACTGAAAATTCTAGTCAGTATCCATATGGGTCAAGCTTAGTCAATTTAATTAGAGATCTTTAAAGTATATCTATGACTGCAAAACACTAAATAGGCAGATTAATAATATCCCACATTCTAAAGGACTGCCGAGAAAAGTAAAACCGTACATACAATTCTTGAGCAAGTAGAGAAGGAATTAGTAACAAAACCTGAAAGTGATTCAAAGAAAACACCTGGGGAACAGTTAAGTGCTATTACCAGTTATGAAAGACCACAGAAAGTGAGGTTCAACCATACTTAAGGGTCCATGAGACAATTTGCATAGCAACATTACTTCCTCCAGTTTGGCAGACAAAGATCTGTGATTCTAGGAACAATCACGAATGCCAATACTACATAAATATGCATATGATTAATGAGGCAGTCATGAAACAAATATAAAATGAATGGGTACCAAAAAATACTGTATGTATGAGTGAAAGTTTGTGAAATTAGTGACTGGACAGTAATGCATTATGACAAATATGCTATAAGGGATAATGAATGGCTACACAATCACTAGTCATTACTACAATGCCTCAAACGAAGGTTTTCTAAGCAAATAGTGGTGCAATCTAATCAGCTGACATGAGCATGAAATTCATTTCGTGTTGCAATGGAGAATTTAAGATGAATATAGCTTTGGTATTTTTCCTTATTCACTTTTTGAAATTTGAATGTCTTGACTCTGGAATACCTGCTGGATCACAGTTAACAATATGATAGCTTAGATCAATCTAACACCAACCTGCCATCATAATGTCTGTATGGTCAACAGACAAAAACCAAATTAAGTATGTATGTTTTAACTATTAAAAAGTAAGGATACTGTAGTTCATGATTAACGTATGCATTGAACCCTATAGTTTTTACCATTACTTATATCTGAATTAAATTTAACAAAACTTATGCTTTCTGATTTCACAAATAACATCTAGAAAAAGGATTGAAAAATAAATGAATCCAAAAACTGACTTACGGTAAGCAGCACAAGGAATCCCTGTGTACGCATGAGCAGCATGATGACATCTGTGAGTTGTGTGATTGCACTCATAAGGATCTCTAGGAGTCATCAAAGGATCAGGTAGTTCAAGAATTTCTGCTCTTCTTATGGCACGACTAAGCTTCTCCACATCATCTGATGGGCGGAAGGTTGGGATCTTGGTGCCCTGGGAACTCTGCAGGAACCTCAGTTGGTCTGTCAAGAAAATGAGAATGTTTGTCAATGGAATTTTTAAGAGCTTCTTTACAAAGAAATTTGCATTACTTCAGACAAACTATTCATCAGTTACCTAAAGCAGGATGGCAGTCCCATAACCAATGCTCCTAAACTCTGACACAGTTCCTTAACCTCTGCAACATGATTTTTGTCAGTCTTAAGTTAAACTTATTTTCTACCTTTCATTTGCTGATTTTATTAGTAATTTAGGGCTCACGAAATCCCTCGTTTTCATTTTGTCCAGCGTGATTGAGGAGAGCATCTGTGCACTTTTTTGCGGTAGCTATTTTACCCAAGATATCATATTTAATTGCTTCATTGAAGTGATGACTGTATAATCATGTCCTGAAACTCAGGTTGAGCCTATCTTTGTATCCTAGCCTTTCAGTTTGGAATGTAATTTCCTATGCTAGAGGTACCCTCACTCACTCTTAAGGGCAGTAGGAAAGTAATTAAAGGTCACAGGATGCCCAAGGCATTCTGGGAACTACAATGCCCTGTGACTAGATACACATGCCAATAGTCCCTGGATCACACAAGTTTTTTTTTTATTAATTCTACCGGTTGTCCAGCTGGCACTAGTATATATCCTAATGTTAAGACCTCAGGTTTGTTAGTTATGAAAAATACAAATTGATTAAAAATTTGTCATGTTTGTCCCAAAGATGTATTGGACATTCTTATCAGACAACAAAAGCAGCTTAGTATGAAGAAAATGCCTTTCACATTTCTTTGTTATTTATCTAAAGTAGCATGATTTTATAGATTTTATATCGCATGTTTTTTATACTATTTTTAATTCTCTCTGGACCTACAACATTTTTATAAAAAGATGTACTAATGCATTTTACTCAAATATTTGAGTTTGTGTGATACATTAGATAATGAGGGACAGAAAACTGAAGAAAAATGCTGAATAGAATATAAAGAAAAAGTATCAGCAAAGTGCTCTGTGGTGGTTAAGCCTTGTAGAGAAAATGGAAATAGTACAAAATGTATAATATGCAGAAGTTTGGAGGATGATTGGTAATAACAGATATTAGAAAAAAAGCCTTAATATCATAAAGTAGTACACGAATTCATATGTGCCAGAAATGAATGAGGCTGTATATGAAAAGGATGTAGCTTGACATGGCTGCGAGGCTGTAGATTTTCAACATATAAGTTTATCCTGTATTCAGCAAGTATAATATGAATGTGATGGTGATTGCTGTATTAGCTTTTTCATTCAGAAACCTTCTTACATTGATTAGAGATCGTGCACAGAGCACTGGGCTGTTAAATTAATTACGAACGTCTTGTTAGTATTGAAAATAAATATTGTACATTAACTATCTGCTATGCAATATAAGAATCTTCTGCTTAAAAAATCATTCAATTTTATCTGAGTGTCTTAGTGGATTACTTTTGTAATGAACATCTAATTACTGGATGCCTGATCTTTTTTTCAGTGAAATGTGATATTGAGCACAATAACAATGATCACTTTGAAAATGTTACAGCAGACCTCTGCCTCTCTATGAAACATAATACACATTATTCATGAAAAATTCTCCTTTTCATGCTATGTGTTTTTCACTGAGAAATATTCACTAATTACTGTATTTTCATGAAATCTCCATGACTTGAAATGCACTTTTTGTGATAAACTATTGAAATACTCAGCTATAAGGATTTTTAGAGTTTTTCTTTCTGTTTGAACTATCAAAATAGGACGTTCTAAGCATTTTTAGGGGGGTTGTTTTAAGTATTTGCAAATTTTACCTATTCACAGGAGGTTGTGGTACACTTACTGTGTAAGTAATATGTTGATGTGCAAAAAGTAATGACTCGTGTATTAGATACTGAAAAAACTAACCATAAAGATATTTTTCATAACTTTGAAAATTAAAGGGACCAGAATAGCCCCTTAACCCCAATGAGTTCCCATCCTTCATATTCGTGTCGACCATTCTTTTTATCAATACATGTTCGTTGGCTCTTGTGTTACGTATCTGAAGTCTTTTCAAATCCAAAAGCTGTTGGAAAAGTCGTCTTTCCAGCGCATATCTGGAAAAAAAGAAAGAAAAAAAAAGCATTTTGTCCTTGAAAAATTGTTTGTCCAGAATCAAATTTAATCAAAGCCTTAAAGTGTAGTATTCATTTGGACAAAAAAATATTCAGAGCCATATTGAATTGTTACTCTTTTATCACTGAAGTTCAATAACTTCCCAATATTATTTTGAAAGGTTGAGTACCCAAATTAAAAAATTTCCATAAAATTATTGTCAAGATACTATATCTTTATTACTGTGCAAGATTCTAGTAAAAAAATTAAAAGACAAACTGGGAAAAATGAAATGGAAAATGGGATGGTTAATGAATCCCATCTCTAACAAACACAAAATAGCATCACAGTAAAGGAAATTGAGAACTATGTACAATTTCAAGGAAATAGCTATAGTCTGACTAATTATACTTTCTTTCCCAGAAATGTAAAAGAGCAGCAGGCAAAAATGTGTGTAATCTTCAGTGTATTAAAAAAAAAAAGGACTGAAGTAATGTACTATAACATGGAACATCAGATATCGTCACCTAGCCTTAACTGTGAACTTGCATAACTTAACAAATTAAGGAGGCCCAGTAAGTACACAATATAATTTTTATTTTCTGTTCTTCTTAAGCAATTTTCATTAAGCAGTCCCAGGTTAAAGGCGGGGGTTCCATTCCCGGCTGAGCGCCACTAACTGAAAATTGGTGATAATAGATTGTACTAATAACCTTCACGACACCACTGTTAAGCGGAGATTGGGGCTGCCGTTAACCGGAGAGCGGCGGTGCTGCTAACCGGATATACGCACCACTAACTGGAGATTATATTTACGAAATAATAAAATTAAGCAAATAAACCAAATAATACATGAAAAACTTGACGTATCTCGAAATAACGTACTTTCGCATGGTAGTCTGCATTGCCTGTGTGATAGACATCTCCGTGGAAGCATTCGTTGGTTTCTTGGCTTTTCTTCTTAAACTGGATTCCATTGTCTCCACCTTCAGGAAAAACAAGCACAATAAAGACAGTGTGTCAGAAGCTTGAGCTAAACATCATATTTATCAGACTTCATATAAATTTGATTTAACCATTTTGTGAAACCTCTAAGAATATTCGAAGTCTTGGAGATAGGCTAAACTGAATATTTTAAGGTATTTCCAGCATACCTTCCTCGGCCCACCGCTCATGGCTCCTGATCTCGTCTGGCCTTTCCTGACGCCTGCTCGTCTGTGTGTAGAAATACCCAGTTTTCGAAGGGCATCTTCGTCTTCCTCATCTATGTCTCCCATGTCCTCCGAGTCCCCACCTCCTTCGTCAGCTTCGTCGGATGCACGAGAATTAGGGGTGTGTCGATTTCTCGAGTCCCGCTTTCTTCTGGATGGCTTGTCATCCTAAAAACAATTATATCGGTTACTCACATATTTGTGCATATACAAAGACTAACATACCTGTAAAATTAAATTTCCTTTGAATTCCATTACAGAAATGTGTTCCTTATCTTGATTTTTTTTTTTTTTCGTCAGATAACTATTTTGTATTTGATGGATCAAAAATGCACCACGATTATTTTTATTGGCACGAACTTCTACGGGCTGCTCTATGAGCAAGATTCTGTGCTGGCTTAAGGCCAGCTTAATCTCGAACAACAACAACATTGGCACAAATATATTCATGAAATTGGCAATTTGTGTGTGTGTGTGTGTGTGTGAATGACCCTAACAATCACGTACTAATGAATTTATACTTTGTCTGCTGTCAATACAAAGCCTGGGACAATTGTTGGCTTGACTAAATAACATTAGCTCATTAAAGGATTTGATCGTTATCGTATTATTATTCAGCACAGAAACAAGAAAAATTGTCTGCAGGTTTTTAGGTTATCTATATGAAGATAACATGGTAAAGAAAATTACCACTATATTACATCGTAATACATAATCTGTCCATCTGTTCCACGAAAGATAACGTTAATGTCTTCTAGTTTTTTTAAACACTAAACTTTTTGTATATTACAAAAATATGTTATCACTTCAAACTAATTTTAGATAAATTTTTTTTGAAAAAACCTTTATTTAAGTTTATCCCCCCCCATACATAGATAAATTAATAATAAATAAATTATAAAAATATAAACTATATTATATAAAATATAATAAATAAATATAATAATTAAATTATATTATATATAAATTAATATTAAATATAATATAAAGATATATAAAATAAATTAAATTATTATATTATATATAATATATAAATATAAATATTATATTATTATTGGCTATTATATATATATATATATCTATATATATATATATATATATATATAAATATATATATATATATATATATTTATAATATCTATATATATATATATATCCATATAATAAATAAATATAACATATATATAAAATATCTGAAATAGGACGGAAAGCGTTGGATTCCTTGTCTATCATTCCCGTGGTATTCGCTTATTTATGAAGTCACGTGCATCTACTGGTATTTTTTTAGCATATATATATATATAAATATACAATATATATATATATATATATATATATATTATATACATATATATATATATATATATATATATATATATACATATATATATATATATATTATATTATAATATATTATATATATTATATATAATATATTTTTATATATATAATATAATATATATATATATATAAATAATAAAATATATACATATATATATATATATATATAAATTATATATAATATCAATTATATATATATTAATATAATATAATATTAAAATAATATACAATATATAAATAAATATATATTTATATATTATATTATAATATATAAATAATATAATATAAATAATATAACCCTATAATATAATAATAAATATATACAACCAATTATATAAATATAACATACATATAATATATATTATATATTAATATAATACATAATATATATATATCTATATATATATATATGTATATATATGATGTATTATATTAAATAATATATAGAGATATATAGTATATTATAAATTATATATATATATATATTATTATATCTTTATATATGTATATATATATATTATAATTATATATATTAGATATAATTATATATTCATTAATATCTAATATATTAAAAAAAAAATAATAATATATATATATAATATTATATAATAATATAAATATAAGACCTATATAATAAATATATACATATATATAAACATTATCTGAATAAAGACGAAAGCGCTTGGATTCCTTTCGTCTATCCATTTCCCGTGGTATTCGCTTATTTTATTGAATTCCACCGGGTGCATCTACTGTGATTTTTTTAAGCATATATATATATATAAATTATAAATAAACATACCTAATATAATATTAATTCTATATTAATATATATATATATACATATATATTATATATATAATAGTTAAATATATTACATATATATTATATACTATATATATATATAGATATATATATTATATATATATAATATATATTTATATATATATATATATTTATGTATATATACTATAATATAAATATATAGATATATCTTATATATATTATTATAATATAATATTATTTATATCATTATATATATATTATATATAATAATATAATATAATACATTAAATATATAAAATTATATACCTATATATATAGATATATATATAATATATATATATATATAAATATAGACATATATATATAATATAATATATACATACGTATATATAAATATATACATACATATATTAATATAAATATATATATATATAATACTATTCTATATATTAAATATATAATATATATATATATATGTATATATATATATAATATATATATGGTATATAATATAATATAATATGTAAACATTAAATATATATTATATATATATATATACATATATATATAATATATATACATAAATATATATTATATATACATATTATATATCTAGATATATTAAAATATATATACCAATATATATAATATACCTATATATATATATATGTATATAATATATACATATATTATATAATAATATCTATACATATATTATATATATACATATATATAATATAATATATATATGTATACATATATATATATATACATATATGTAAAATATATATAATTATAATAATATATATATATATACATAAATAATATCTATATATATATAAGATATATATATTATATACATATATATATATATAAATATATTATATCTATATATATATATATATATATATATATATATACAATATATGTATATACTAATATAACATATAATATATATAGTACTTATCTATATATATATACCTGTTATAAATAATAATTATATATATATATATAATATAATATTATAATAATATACATATATATATATATATATACATAATATATATATAAATAAATATATAATCTATCCTCCATATATACTCTATCTATATCTCATCCATCTAATACCTATATATATCTAACATATCTATATCTTACTATAATCTATTATACCTATAATCTCGAAACTATCTCTATATATATCATAACTATATATATATATTAACTATATCCCTATATATATATAATACATATCTTTATCTATACATATCTAATATCTACATATATTCTATACAATATATATACTCATAACTATATATATATATATATGATATCCTCTAATTATCTATAATATAATATATAACTATTATTATATATATATATATATACAAATATATATACATCTATAATATATAATATTATTATATAAATATTCTATACCACTATATATATATAATATATCTACATATATAGACACATCATATATTATCCTCTATATAATCTAAATACATATACTATAGTATAATATGAATTTAAATATTAGAGTATATTATCTATAAAAATATATAATTATAATAAAAGATATATATATATATCTATAAATATATATAAATAGTATGTAACGATAATATATATATATATATATAGAATATATTATCATATAAGATAAATTATATTATATATAAATATAGAGTAAATATCTATCTAATATCTGTATATTATATATATAAATTATTTATATATATATA
>NC_061107.1:72752849-72787849 GCF_015104395.2 Macrobrachium nipponense
TTACTGATAATTATTTATAAAGTGGAGCAAACTTACACAATCAATCTCCTCTTTTTATCAGTTGTACTTAACCTTCTTCCACTCTCTTGAGGTGACACTGGCTGTTAGAGAGTAAGGAAACGTGAAATGTAAATCTAACCAAGACCCTCTTAAAAAAAAACAAATCTTTAGGACTTAAAATACTAGTCATCATATGTGACACCTGGAAACTTACGTCCCCATCTTCTCCACGGCCGCCTCCAGCTTTCCTCCTGCCGGGTCTTTCCTCACCATCCTCACCCTTGGCCCCAACTAATCTTTCCTCACGCTGCTTATTCCTAAGCCTTCGGGTTTTTGTTTTTCTCTTGGTCGGATGCTGGACATTTTCGTCGTCCGTGTGACGCTCCGGGTCAGTAGGGCCATCGACGTCTGAGTCTTGTTCTGGTCCAAGATAGTCACTAAATCCGGACTCCTGATAAAGGGGGTTGAATGAGAACTCTTACAGGTCGTGGCTGTTCTCATCAGCAATGGGGCATCGAATGAGTGAATTGTTTGCCAGGCATCCTGGGGCGCTTTCTGATGGATTACTTACCAGTTTCCATCGAAGAGTCAGCCTTCATAATGATCCGCAACATTTTTGACTGTCTGATCATTTCATACATTTCTGCATTGCAAATGATCAAACGGTCATCGGATGGATATGTTGCTGCTGGGCTGCTGGTGGTGGGCTGCGTCAAACAATTTCACCAACGATCCCATTATTCTTACAAAAAAGTGCTTGATAACATTACAAAAGCAGTGAAAACATGATGCTGGAAGTAAAATCATGCAAATAAATGATCACGTCATGCAGTATTGTAAAAAGCAATGGGAAGCTTAACTTGTCTCTGAAAACAGTGGTTTTTTTTCTCATATACAGTGTGTCTGTAGTTAGTGTGTGTACTGAGTCTCAATGAATTAGGGGGAATAAGCCTCCGTCAGAGTCTTGTTTTCTTTATTTTGGAGACCAGAGGATGAACTATTAGGATTTCATTCTCTTGGACATTTTATCTGCAACTATATCAGAAAAACTAAACGACGAGAACCACAAAGTTTCAAACTCGCACATGAAAATGCCAAGTCTTCAGTCCTCTTATTTTTGAATACCTTTTCCTCATACTAGGAACTCGGCATTTTCATGAGGAGAAGTTTGAAACTCTGGAAAGAAGTTTAGGACAAGTCTAATAAAAGTATATGTCTAACTTAACAGTAAAATAGCAAATGTCTGATATGTAAATTTTTACCAAAAACTATCTTTCCAGGCAGTCCATTCTGACATGAAATTTGCTTATTAGATGTCCATGAGTTATACATGATCACAACTACTACCTTGAAGCCCGAGTCGCCGGTGTCCCTGCCATGAGTCGAGCTGGGCGAAGAGAGCCTAGCTGGGGCTGCATCGTTCACCATCAGGAAGTCTCGTCCACTGGACTCCAGCATCAGTTCGTGGGTGCGTTCATCCCCTACTGGCAAAGGAGGCTTCCCAGGGACATCACTCTCTGTCGTGTTCGGGTCATAATCTTCTGAGGGCCTGTCTGAAATGCTCACGCGACGGGTTCCAGGAGAATTATTGTCATCACTGCTTGCCTTGGATTTGCTTTTGGTCTTCTGTCCTTTGCCTTTGGTCTTTGGTTTGCCCTTGCTGCCGCCGGTCGAGGATGACTTTTTGTTGCTGCCGCCCTTCTGGTTTTGTTTGCCCTGACTCTTTCCCATTCCAGGCTGCGCAGCCGACTTCGGGCGGGCCTTTGGGCCTGCTCCATCAGAAGACTGCTTACCATGTTCTCCATTTACTACATATTCATCATCAGTCTGTTCCATTTCTTCATCTCCACTCCTCTCCTCTTCTGAATATTCCATGTTTTCCTCCTCCTCCTCCTCCTCCTCATCATCATCATCACCATTACCATCACCATCACCATCATCGTCCTCATCCTCATCTGCAGTGCCATCATCGCCTTCAAATTCAGCCTCTCCATTTTCATCATCTGGTCTTAATATTGCCTCTCCGTTTTGACTGATTTCCATTTCTTCACCTTCGCCTCCATCCCCAACCACTACGGTGTTTGCTTTTTTAAGCATTTTTGACTTCTTTCCTTTGCGCTTGCGTGGTTTTCCTGTCTCCTCTTTTGGTAGATTACCCGAGTCCCCGTTAACTTCATCTTCCCCCCCATCCTCACCGTTGGAGTTCTTTCGACTAACTGCTTTGGAACCTTTCTTCCTTTTCGATTTGCTGACAGACGAAGCACCTTCACCATCTTCTGCCTCGTCCTCCTGGCTAATTTCACTCTGCTCTCTACTTTCTTTGGCTTCTGCTCCTTCATCATCCACTTCTCCATCATCCACTTCTCCATCATCCACTTCTGTCTGGGTGTTATCTCCCCCTTTCTTGGATGCCTGTTTGCTTTTCTTTGATTTTCTCAATTTCTTCTTCTTTCCTCCTTCTCCCGGATTCTCTGCATCAAGATTTACATCTCCTCCCTCGGGAACATCACCATTGTCACCTTCATTTTTCTCTTGTTCCTCTCCTTCTTTAAGCTGTTCGGGAATTTCAGCATAGTGGGACGTCTTTGTAGTATCTCGAACTGTTTTCGTTATTTCTTCTTCCGCTACCTCTCCGTCTTCCTTTGCCCCCATTTCTTTACCTTCGTCCCCTTCTCCCTCAGCTTCCCCACCAACTTCCGCATCATCTTTTGACACCACTTCACCACTCTCGTCACCTGCAGCTTCTTTCTTTTCCGCATTTTCCGCGTCCACTGTCTCTGCTGCAACATTTTCCCCATTCTCTTGACCTGACGCACTTTGAGAATCCGCGTCCACGGAAGCCTCCGTGTTTGTCGTATCATCTCCGTTTTGCATTTCAGCGTCTTCCTTTTTCACGTCTTCCTGGTCCTCCTTTGTCTCTTGCTCCCCCTCCTCCTCCTCTTCCTTTTGTGCCAGTTCCGCCTCCTCCTCAAGGACAAGCTTCCTGATGCTGACCTCGGATGTGCCCGTCTAAGATGGTAGGGAGATGAGGTCGCACACGACCAGAAAAGGTCACAAAAGGTCAGGGTATAATGTTAAAATATTTCTGGATTAAGGAAGGGCATGGAATTTTTGGAAAATGACATACTACTGAAACAGTGGGGGAATGAATTTTGTGACTAATGAAAAGCAGATACAAACTATAATAAAAAAAAGTTTAGCTGTACACACTTATGTTCAGCAGATAAGGGCAAGCCGAGTCGGTTGTTAAGACTAGGGTAACAATTTCACGAAAATCTAAACAGTAGGATAGTTAGCGCTGTAGCTGACTATGATGCACTAGTATATTTATATCAAGATGCAGACTAGTACGAGGAAATTTTCCTCATATAATGGTTAGAATGCGGTACTCTCTCTTCATACGTAAAGTAAGTAATGGAGTCCTATCGAATGATCACAAAAAAGAGATGATAGAAACCAGTAAAAACATGGGGTTAAGGCACACGTCTCACTTTGCTAGTGATGAGAGTTGAACAGTATATACTATCTAGTGTTGATGTGGTAATGTTCTGTCAGGGGGGGAATCACGGGGAGGGTGGCGTTCATTCTGCAAAACTATGCCATTAATCCAACACCAAAAGGCAAAACTAGCACAGAAGACAGTAAAACGAAACAGGGAACATTGATTATATGAAAACCGTCACGATGAAATCTGTTGGACACTAAGTGAACCTACTGTTAGGGGGAAGGGATAAGGGAACACGACACAAAAAACAGGAATTTCATAACGATCATCGGTCGACACAGAAACAAGCAATGCATGAATATGCAAAATTAAACCTGAAAAATAATAAATGTATAAACATATCGCAATTCAAATGAGAAATAGCGCCGTTAAGTATTAGAAAAGGCCCATGTTTAATGTCTTATCAATGATGAATATCCTGTGGCATGTACAAAATGATTTCTGTCCTAAAATTGAACATAAACGAAAGTCGGGCAAGTCAATCTCTCGGACTGGTATGAGTACGTCTGAAAACACTCTCTCTTCCCTTTCAATATCCGTCAAATGTCGAAGTCGCCTGCGGCATGAAATTTAGCAGTAAAGCAGCAATCCTTCATCCTTTATTTTAAAAATATATTTTTTTTGGTTAAGCTTTAGGCTGTGCAACACTATTTTCTATAAACGATGATGCCACCAGTTTCTCTTCATATATCACAAGAGACATATGACGTCATCAAGCAAGCGTGAGCAAGATATCCTTCAAGAGCAAAAACTGTTCCTGTTTACTTCCGTCACTCTTCGCATCTGGCTAACTGTCGTGCTTAGGGAAAAAAAATATGTGTGGAATGCCAAAATAAACGTCGGTAACCGAAGCAAAATGAAAAAGGTTTTGCATCTTGTGGATATAGTTTACATAATGACTTCATTCACACTTCAAGAACTGAGTTATCTTCAGGCCACTGAATGCACGAAACTGCGGCATCGTGTATCGCAATGTTAGGGCAAAAGACAAATTAGATTAGCTAAGTTACCTCAGTAGGGGAGACAGATCATGACCCTGAACACGTTCTAACTCAACAGCTATCATGGCTACGCAGCACTTGCTACTGAATCTAAATTCTAGGAGGCTATATTGCCTATAGCGAACGAAGTTTTAAAACCCAACTCATCTTAATTTAGAGAAGGAAACACCACTTACTTTATATATTTCAAAGCAAATTTTCTCCTGTGGCTGATAATTATAGTGCCAGCTATGTTACTTTGGCTACTTTCTGCGCTAGTAAGCTAAATTATCTCTAAATAATATGTTTTTATGTATACATGGCTTGTTTGTATATATTTTTTCATAAGTATGCCTGTATAATAATATAACTTCCTGTAATATACTCCTGGAAAATGTAAATACCAAAACAGTATAACTCTGACTCTGAGTCCAAGAACAATAGATTTGAGGGCACTGTTGAGTGTATACAAACTTGTCAGAAGAAACATTTAGATCTAGATGCATCATCTGGGTAGATGTCAGTTTCTCGGTAAATGGTTAAGTGACAGATTCTATACCACCATCGTAGGTCATAAACAAAGATTCTCCATGAGGAACAATCCGGTTGTCCGAGGTTCGATTCTCGGCTCGGCCAACGCGGAACCAGAGGAATTTATTAAATTTTCTGGTGATAGAAATTCATTTCTCAATACAATGTGGTTCGGATCCCACAATAAGCTGTAGGCCCCGTTGCTAGGTAACCAATTGGTTCCTAGTCACGTAAAAATATCTAATCCTTCGGGCCAGCCCTAGGAGAGCTGCTAATCAGCTCAGTGGTCTGGTAAAACTAAGATATACTTAACTTTTTCCACGAGGAACAAGGAACAATCCCAATCACCACAGAGGTAATGGTACAGGGACTCATATACTTCACTAACTGAAGGTATTTCACTCTATTCAACCTGGAATGGCTAAAATGTCTTTAAGAGTTCATCAGAAATACATTTAAGCCACTACTTAACTTACAGATTGACAGTAGTAAAAAAAAAAAAAAAACTCTGGAGGCTCACTACCTGTTCCTAAATCTACTGTTTGAGGGACTCTGGTCCATTTTGGCATGTTAGTTAGGCTCACTTGGAAAAGCAGTAGTGCCAACAGACCGACCTTCAGTCAAACTTGACACAATATTGCGTCTGAGATCTTGTTTGGGTCAGCCTACTACTACCATGAAATTATTATAGTACCTGGAATGTTTGATTCAAGACCACGGACACCAACCAACCAATTCCGCCTGTTTGGTCAGACAAAGCTATTTTGCAATGCAAAAAAATTACATAAAGAAAACTACAGAAGAAAAAACTCCTCACTGATAACCTTGGTTTTCGCTTTTGATCTAAGGCAAACTAGGTCAAGCAACACATCTCCACAATGCGTTCAAAGATCTAAAGGATTTCTTCCAACAAGCGTGACCAAACTAGTGCCAAGAAGGACATACAATAAGAATTTTAATCTTTGTGTTTTATGCACTTTAGATTGAACACAAGCCGAAAAACCAGTGTATGCATGAACGTCTAGATTCAGAATGGGTAAAAAATTGAAGCAAATATCCATATCAAAATTTCATGACTTAACTTTTAGAGAGAAAAATAAAAAGCGTGCAAGAGGCCAAAAGGTGAATCACACCACGCAATTATCCATGCACTCTTTACCCTTTGCAGGTCAACCAAGAAGGTTTTTCCTGAATTAATTTCTTTTATTACGACCATTTTAAGCAATGAGCCTCTTCCTAAATTATATCTTTTTTTTTCAAATATCAAATATGAATCGTGTACATTATTCCCTTAGTATCTTAGTAAAAAGAATGCCAATAAAGAAAACATTCTAAAATAGTTCAAGTAAACATCATAAGACGAATGATTTTGTTTTTACTGTACTTTCTTGAATTAAGGATAATTCTAAACCAGTTTTACAACCTGAATTTTCGAAACGAGCCTAGAACTGGCACAAGTAAGGTGATATGATTGACTTAATGATTATTATTTCCCTATTTTCGTCTCATAGGAGTTCAAGCATATTCGCATTTTTCTGTGATATAATTTTCCTTCTTTCTAATAACTGATTTTAAAACATTTCTCTGGCATTGCTAAAGTTAACGGATACAGAACCTTAATACATTAACGAAGAACGTTATGGAGCAGATAATAATAATAATATGAAGAGTGTACTACTAGAAACAGCGCGGATATGAAAGCCACCCAGTCGAATTGGATGACTACTAATAATAATAAAAATATCAAGGGCTGAGTTTTACAGAGATAAAAATTGAAAGTCTAAATCCAATTACGGTCATGTGATTACATCGCTGTTCACTTTATGAACAATTTTTCTATATTTACGTAACTGCCCCATTTCTTCCTAGTTGAAATTTACGAGATAATAAAATAAAACAAGTTTTTGGCTTAGGAAAGGATCCGAAACGAAATACATAGTAATTTCTCAAGAATATCGTTATATTTGCAAATCACAATCTTATGCAATCAATACAAATTTCAAACAACTGTAGGATTAATTCTCTTCAAAATAAATATTTTTAAAATAACGTGCGTTTGTTAATGCTCTTTAATTCAAACATCTTAACTAACCTCGAAATAAAAAAGATAAGATTTTAAATTCCTAAACTACAAGTATATTTTAAATTTAACATTCCATCCATTAAGAGAGAGAGAATTTATAACAAATCAAATTTTTTAACGGTCATGGCTAAAATTAATTACAGATTTAAATTCATGAACTGAAAATTTCCATTTAACATTCATGCATTTATTAAATTAAATCTTTTGTATTATGACGTGTGGAAGTGTGAGAATTTTCAACCTGCTATATGAATTTCATCTTTCCCGATACTTTGACTTCTCATTAACACCTTTAACACTCGCTTGGCGTTTTTTTTTCATGGTATATTGGTTTTATTAGGCTGTAGGAAACGTACCAATAATCAATGAATTAATTTGACAACAAGAGGCCGCGCTTCGAGAAACCAGTACAATTTACAATTCCTTTCTTCGAATGATTTAATATTTCTCGGAAGTACCATTAATTCAATGAATTCATCTGAAAACGGTAGGCCGCGCTTCGAGAAACCAGTACAATTTATAATTCCTTTCTTCGAATGATTTACTACTTCACGGAAATGTACTCAATAACCAATGAATTCATCTGAAAACAAGAAAATGCGCTTTGTGCAACCAATACTACTCCTCTGGTTGAATGACTTACTTCAAGAAGCAGAATCAGGGAAAGGACAGAAAGAGAGACACTGAAAGTTATGAAAAGACGAGTTTAAGTAATTTCATGATCCAATTGTAATCTGATGATGAATTAATATATATATTAAGGTTTAGCATGAAATCATGGGCTCAGTATGAAGTCTTTTAAACGTAAAACTTCTTTTCTTTGCTTATTTAAAGACCAGTAACTTCAGGTGAATTGTAATTAAATTGTAAGAAGAAGAGTTTGAAGGTGATCCCAAATAGAACATCGACTTGTGGATTGAACATCCGTTACAAGTGAGAGATGATCTGGCCACCCCATCTGACTTCATTGATTGTATTTCTTTTTGCATCTTACTGAAAATATTAAAAATGAACAAGGTAGGTCCAGAATGAACACAAACAAAAATGCTGTAACTTACAAAAGCGAAAAAATGGCTAAAATGACTACTTTCAGAAAAACATTGAAATGAACTTTCTTCTGAAGAATACGAGACGGCTCAAAATGGCAGGACTAACCTGGGCATCCTTCTGCTCGGGTTTGTCGGATTTCTTGTCGTCGCCTCCGTCTTTGGAGTTCTGGTGGAGGTCCCCCGTGTCCGTCTGCGCCTCCGAATTGATGGGCGACGCCGTCATAGTCGACCTGTTCGACTTGAGGGCGGACGACGCCGAGGAACTCATCAGATCGTTCTCGGCGTAGTCGGTCGGCGTCGCTCCTGTGCTGCCGTGCTGACTTGTCTCCAGAGCTCTGGGAATTTGAAGATAAATCATTGGTGGGGACCTATGAGGTCATTTAGCGCTGAAAGGTACATTGAGAGTTAAAAGGGTTCGAAAGGTGTAACAGGAGGAAAGCCTCAAAGCAGTTGCACTTAAATCAATCGTTAGGAGAGGTTGGAAAGTAAGATGGAGGAATGAGATTATAAACGGAGGTACAGTAATAGGAACGAAAGGGGTTGTAGTTAGGGGGACGAAGGGACGCTGAAAAGAATGCCTACAGTACACCGCAACAGCTGCATTGACGGCACTACGCTCCTCCGGGGTTGTACAAGGTTAAACATTGGTATAAAGTGAAGATCGAGGTTCCAATAAAAGTCGTGGTCATTAAATCACATTCAATCCAACACCAAAACTTCACTGAGAGACTTACCTCTGCATTGCCTTCTGCAGGGCGTGCTTGTCCGTCAGTTTCGAAGCCGTGACGCCGCCGTGCAATTGCAGGTACTTCGCGCAGCCTCGATTGCTGCGCGCCACAGCGGCATCCAGCGGCGTGAGCAGCTGACCCCGCGAATTTCGCATGATGGGGTTGACAGCAGCCTGCGAAGCGGAGAATTATGTAGGACTTACACATGACATCATGCAATTCTTAAAAATGAAATACCAAATAGGAAAATACACAAATCGATAACCAATTCCTGTAATGACACATAAAATGAAAAGGCTTCGAAAAATACACAGACCTATTACTATAATTACATGTAAAATGAAAAGCTGTAAGAAAAATACAAAACTAATTCCTGTATTTGCACGTAAAATGAAAAGCTTTAGGAAAATACACAAACCATTGCCTGTAAATTACACATAAAATGAAACTTTAAGAAAATACAGAACTAATTCCTGTAATTATACGTAAAATGGAAAGCTTTAGGAAAATATACAAACCAATTCCTGTAAAAATTACGTTAAATAAAATGCTTTAGGAAAATATACAAACAAATTTCTGTAATTTCACGTAATATGAAAAGCTTTAGAAAAATACACAAACCAATTCCTGTAATTAAGCGTAAAATGAAAAGGTTTTGGAATATACACGAGCCAATTCCTGTAATTACACGTAAAATGAAAAGCTTTTGAAATACGCAAGCCAAGTCCTGTAATTACACGTAAAACGAAAAGCTTTGGGAAAATACACAAAGCAATTCCTGTAATTGCACCTAAAATGAAAGGGTTTAGAAAAATATACAAACCAATTCCTGTAATTACATGGCAAACTAAAAGCTTTTAAGAAAATACACAAACCAATTTCTGCAATTACAGGAATAACCAAAAGCTTTACAAAAGAAAAACAGGTACCAAACACGAAGGAGATGCAAAGAACCAAAGGACTAATTAACTGGTTTAACGGAAAGGGCGCAAGAGGTCACGAAACGTCATCCTATTTACGATAATATATTTGCTATATATGTCAACAATCACCTACCATTCTCAGTCACGTTTTCCTGGGCGGAACATCCTTCAAAATAATAATAATAATAAATAAATAAAAAAAAATCTAATAAAATGAAAGATAAAAAATTAATAAAAATAGAGATAAATAAATAAATAAAAAATAAATAAATAAAAATAAATAAATACATTTCCATGAATGCAGAAAGAAAGCCGGTAGAAAAGCAACAACAAAAGAATAAATACTTCAAGACGATAAGCAAATAAACAGATCATCCTTTAGAAATAAAATAAAATTAAAATAAAACATAAATAAAAAATAAATAAAATTCCCTGAATGCAGAAAGAAAGCCCGGTTGAAAATCAACGAAAAAAATACTTCAAGACGAAACGTGACTGAATGCATGCAAGCAAGCGAAAACCACAGCGTTAGAGAAGTCGATATTGACTGATGGAAGGAAGCTGAGTTTGAGTGGTGCAGAGATTGTCGAAATCTAACGTCCGTGAATGAGAAGCCATGAGGTAATAATTATGTATTCATATAAGCACTATAAACTGCAGATTAAAGCTTAATACCTCACGACATATTGTAATTTAATGTCTTAAGATATAAGAGAAAGCACGAGGAAAGCATTTGACTAAAAAAAAAAAACTAAAAGCACTGACTATGAAGAATAAAAGTATGAACCAACTTTTAACAAAAATGGTCTAGAAATTTTTTAAAATATAAAAAAATCGAACTGCCATTCTATAAAAGGAAAAATTAAGAGCACTAAACAAAATAATCAAGAAAACAGTTCAACCAAAACCGGTCATATTTGTCAGCTGAGGTTATACTAGATACAAAGAATGGATTAGAGAGCAGTGAGTGGGAACGAGAATTAAAAAAACAGAAAGCCAGAATGAATATAGTGAAAGCAGAAAAGAAAAAAAAACTGATGAACGAATAACCAATAACAGGGAAGAGATCACACGTTTGTCTTTTCTTAATCGTAATCCTTAATAGTAAATAAATCAAAATATATAAATAAATGAATAAACAAATAGAAATAAATAAATAAATAAGTGAATAAACAAAAATAAATAGCTAAAATAAATAAATGAATAAATAAAAATAAATAGCTAAAATAAATAAAATAAAAATTAATAAATAAAAAAAATAAAAAAAAATAAATAAATAAACGTATATATAAATAAATAAAAATAAATATAAATAAAAAATTAAAAATGATAATACAAGGCTTTTTGCATCATGCACGATGGTGCCTTCACTATAACGCCAAGATAATGTTAAAATAAAGCTACTCCGGCCCCGTAAAGAGCTACCCCTACCGGGCTAAGTCGAATAACAAAATCCCAATAATGGTTTAATGCCTACAAACAGCGACCACCATGAGATGGTTCAGACACAGCCGTAAACAGTACCCGAGGAAGGAGTCAGCTCTGTCACGAATGATGCAAAATCAATTATGATCTGTTATGTAAACAGGGAACTTGGGTTCACGCGGGAGGGACACACATAAATGGTGGTAGTTGGGTATTATATGCCTCTTGTTCTGCCCCTTCGGTGGCCGCGAGTTCGATTCTCAGCCATGCAATTGACGGGTCAGAGATTTGTGTATTTCTGGTGATAGAAGTTCACTCTCGACGTGGTTCGGAAGTCACGTACAGCCGTTGGTCCCGTTGCTGAATAACTACTGATGGTGCCATGCAACGTAAAAACACTATACAAACAAACAAACAAACAAATATATGGAAACTGATCGGGTGACATGTTTCCGTAGATCGGTGCCATAAAGCAACCTTCATCGATGTCGGAAAAAAGTGAGGGAAAAAAACCATTTTTGGCTTCGATAAATTAGTCAGAAAATCTCAATTAATGAGATGAATCTTACGGGATAACATCTACTATATCAATCGTAATCATTACATTCGTCTGGTCGTTCGTGCTCACCCATTAGTGCGACACAGTACTACAGCGAGCGTGAAATGCAGGAACTTACGCGCACTGTAACCGCAATACATCAATTAAAATATGCGTAATACGACCACGTTTCCTACGACCATGGTAACGGGAGAAGATTTGTAAACGACTTACCTGCTGGTCCATAAGTATTTTACACATCTCGATGTTGTTGTTGATAGCAGCGATGTGAAGAGGACACCGTCCATCTAAGTTGGGCGCGTTCACTGTGTCTGGTCGCATGGAAAGAAGCCACCTGCAATATGACGGCGATCAACCTGAGGTCAGTTGGAGGAGGAGGAGGAGGAGGAGGAGGAGGAGGAGGAGGAGGAGGAGGAGGAGGAGGAGGGAAAGAAAGGGAGAGTGGAGGAATGTCGTGCACAATGCCTTTCTCTCTCTCTCACTCTTTTCTCACTAACATATTGCCCAACTTTACATGCGTTCTTAGAAATGAAATATACTCACGTAAACTTTCATTACATAGCTCTCTCTCTCTCTCTCTCTCTCTCTCTCTCTCTCTCTCTCTCTCTCTCTCTCTCTCAATCACACTTCCCAGCTTTATTATATTTCTTAGAAGTGAAATAATATATTAACGTGAACTTCTTTTCGCCGCACGCATATTTTTTTTTCTTTTCTTTTTGTTCCAAGGGTCAGTAGATACCTCATTTTCGTCTTCATAAACACAGATTTGTTTCCTGCCTCCGTTCCCTCTCAGGTCACGCAAGGTCATCTACCAAACGTCTCGTGACCGCCAGGTTGACGGATCTGTTGTTTGTGAGGCAATCTTAAGAGAACAGAACACAATCACAGAGTCGGAATGCGATTTTCTTAAGACTTATATTGCCGTTTTTTTTGTGTGGAACTATTTTATACAATAATGATTCATTCAGGTTGTTCCATGTGTTTCAAAATCGATTTCTTTACTAAAATGTCAATTTTCCTTTGCCAATTTCTATGCATGTAACATTAAATGATTTTAAAATTGATTTCTTTACTAAAATGTCAATTTTCATTTATACTGCGGTTTTTTGTGTGTGGAACTGTTTTATACAATAATGATTCATTCAGGTTTCATGTTTTTGAATGAATTTCTCTACTAAAATGTCTATTTTATTTTGCTCCTTTCGATACGTGTAACAATAAACGAGTTCAAATACAGTACCATATAAATAATAATTTCAATTCAAAACCCTATCAAACCATTACGCTGATTGAATGCAAATACGTGTAACATTAAATGAGTTCAAATACAGTACCATATAAATAATAATTTCAATTTAAAAAGCTATGAAACTATTACATTCATTGAATACAAATGAATACATTTAGATGCAAGGACGAATAAAACCTACGCATACATGAAGCCTTGATAAGGGCTCAATTCTTGACCGGTTCCCTCTCAATACACAAAAGAATAGAAAGTCTCTCTCATGAGGGCAGAATACGCTTGACAGATCCAAAGTATAACCTGTAACGACGCTCCTATGCAAATCCAATCAGTTTGATGGGTCGCAAGACGCATGAATGAGAGTACGCGACTTAGCATGCATGATGGTCCAATGAAAATTGCCATTGCTTCATTACTCCCGCCAATCAGTTTCACTCAAGCTAAATTGCAAGGATCGAGAACGCTTATGGCTATATGAAAAGGCAGTTCATTTGGTTCTAAATTCCTAAAGCTTATGGTGAGTTATATGAAAGGCAGTTCACTTGATTCTAAATTCCTAAACGTGGTCGTGTTGAAGGGTGAACACCATCTTTGTATGATCACTCTATCTTGAAAGCCAACGTCCTTAAGTGTCATTGAACTGTCAAACTTTGTATAATCACTCTATCTTGAAACCAAACGTCGTATTGTAATCTACCTTTATCTGTCATATTCAACTGTCAAAATCTTTAATGGGCTGCGACTTCCATATCCTATTCTTTCATGCTTGGCATTGTTCTGAATAACGGAATAACAATAAAAACCTAACCATTCAATGTTATGGTAAATATATTTCATGAACCCTTATGATGACTCAGGCCGGACACGGTATAGGGACTAACAAACTCCACAGTGCAACTTGAGAAGGTCACCAAATAAAACACTTCAATACAGGTTCCTCTATGTGGCCATCACGTTACAAGGATTAGGATGTCTCAAAGAATTTTTTTCAGTCCATCCTAAGAGGAGACATCGTGTGCTCACTTATCTCTAGGAGCAGGTTTTAATGTTCATTCAAAGTGTCCTAATGATTTTGTCTAGCTTTATTTTAAACTCTTCCACACTGTTGCTATTTACGACCACTGGGAGTTACAAGGATCAGGATGGCTCAAAGACTTTTTTTAGTCCATCCTATGAGGAAATATCATGTGCTCACTTATCTCTAGGAGCAGGCTTTAATGTGCATTCACAGTGTGCTAATAATTTCGTCTAGCTTTCTTTAAAACTCTTCCACACCGACCGAAATATACATGCAAATGAGAAACCTATGGCCACTTAGAATAAAGATCATTGCCACGTTTAAAGTAATGCATACAAGTAACGGCTGAATCAAGAGAATACTTACATGACCAGATCCTTCCGCCCAGACTGACAGGCCTCATGAAGAGGCAGGTCTCCTTTGACGTTTCTTTTCCACAGATCGGCGCCCTTTTGGTGTAGAAGCTTCAAAGTTTCCAGCTGTCCTTTCGCTGCCCCACAGTGGGCGGGCCTGTGGGCATGACGATGCAAAAAAAAAAAAAAAAAAAAAACGTTCATTTTATAAGCAATGATAAACATCGTCAATTTCTAAGTTGTGATAAATAAATCATGAGAGAGAGAGAGAGAGAGAGAGAGAGAGAGAGAGAGAGAGAGAGAGAGAGGGGGGGGGGGGGGTTTCTTGATTTTATAAGCGATGATAAGCATCGTCAATTTCTAAGTTGTGATAAATAAATCATTGGGAGAGAGAGAGAGAGAAGAGAGAGAGAGAGAGAGAAGAGGGGTCTTAATTTTATAAGCAATGATTAATATCGTAAATTTCTAAGTTACGATAAATAAATCCTTAGAGAGAGAGAGAGAGAGAGAGAGAGAGAGAGAGAGAGAGAGAGAGAGAGAGAGAGAGAGAGAGAGAGAGATATTTTTCGTTTTAATCAATTTATTGCGCACATTGGCGTCAGAAAAATGAGTAGTACATAGTAACAATAATGTTGTTGACATCTATATAGCAATTAGGCTATACCAAAAGAATTCATATGGAATACAAAACAAAATTTAGAGTTTGAATTCATGAACATTATAAATCTAAAGGCCTTATTCCGAGAGAGAGAGAGAGAGAGAGAAATATAACAGCTGTATAATGTTGGTAAATTAATTAGAAATGTCATAGAAAATAAAATAAAATAATTGTCTTCTACAGAAACAGGGGGCGACCTTGGACTTGTTGCGTGATTTTGCTCAATAACAATATCTAAAGCGATGATAAAAATTCCCCGGCGTTATGATCTAACCCAGTTAAGACGTCCGTCAAATTATTCAACTAAATGTGTGCCAAGACCTCGCCCTCCTGTGCATAGCTGCGTTGCCAAGTGGGCGGTAGCGATCATTCCTTCATCGCAGAAATTAAACTGCATTATTCTTCAAATGTGGCACACTTTGCATGGCACTGGTATTTGTATTGACCTGGTTTGGAGAGGTCGTTCTTGAGTGAGTATATCCTGGGTTTATGCAGATATTTTAGTCAATAAAACCTCCATTATTGGTAGCGATAGGCTTCGTTGATTTTACTTCGTCATGAGATTCACACATTATACTTATTTCTGGTTAAATGGTTAAAACGCAGTTCATATTATTGACGAATCCAATCGACAACCCTAAGAAGGAGGGGAGAATACTATAAGAAAAACACTACCCCAGTACTAATTATTCTTTCGACAAAATTTATGTTAAAATGTTTAAATACTTCGGAGATCGCAAACATCCGCCACTCAAAAAAAAAGTTCCTTCTCTCCGTGTTACATTCATATCTTTATAGAACATAGAATAGAATGTAGAATTTAGGCCAAAGGATAAGCGTTGGGACCTATCAGGTCATTCAGCGCCGTCCTATCTTTATCAAAACCTAATCGAAGACCACCCAAGGTGAAAATTTTTTTTTTTAACCCTGATAACTGACAAACACACAAACAACAGACAAAAAAATAAAGAAATAAAAAAACCCTTGGCGGAAGCAATAAAAAAAAAAAGTCCACCATTTCTAGTTGCAGGTCAGCTTGTATCAAAGAAAACTAATCAGCCACCAATGAACTTTCGGGGTGAAATATTAATGGAAAAAATATTACCCCAAGTTCTATATAACTAAATACATTCCATATCGACCAACTCCTTAAAGCTTCAGGGGTTCCTGGACAAGACTTGTAGTAAATCAAAGCGTATATATCACTTTCATTAAACAATAGAGAAATGAGAAATCTCGCAGAAGGAAAGTGAGAGTCTGGATGGCCGATTGCATGATATGACGACATTTGGAAAAAAAAAATTCACGCGAGCGAAACTGCCTTAGATTTATAGCAACAAAAAAAAATTTATAGCAGCAAAAAATGGAATGTAAAAAAATGTAAATAATTTGTAAGAATCTCCCGGGGAAATCGAAAGCAACTCACGAAGGACCCTTCCTTAAGTTAAGCAAAAATAACAGTAATTTTCGAAAAGAATTGTCTCAAATCTGCTCTCGTAATATTAGCTGGCTGGGTGAGTATTTTCCCTTTTTAACGTCGTTAATATTCTTCAACCTTATTATATCTGGAAAGAGAGAGAGAGAGGAGAGAGAGAGAGAAGAGAGAGAGAGAGAGAGAGAGAGAGAGAGAGAGTTTTTTTTTCAGGTGCGCTGTGAATTTCCAGAAAAAATATTGTCCTTTACTATAAAAAGAAAAAAAAAATATGAAAAAGAAGAGTGATGAAGTGGGTCCTGTTAAGAGAGCGGAGCGAGAGAGAGAGGAGAAGCGGAGAGAGAGACGATGAGGAGAGAGAGGGAGAGAGAGAAGGAGTTTTTTCGAGCGCGTGAATTCCAGATTTGTCCTTTACTATAAAAAAGAAAAAAAAAAAAAATTATGAAAAGAAGAGTTGATGAAGTTGGGTCCTGTTAAGAGAGAGAGAGAGAGAGAAGAGACGAGAGAGAGACGGAGAAAAGGGAGAGAGGAGAGAGAGAGAGAGAGAAAAATGGTTCACAGTTCTTCCAACTTTCACTGGCATTATTGATCAAGAACTCATTTACATGAGAGAGAGAGAGAGAGAGAGAGAGAGAGAGAGAGAGAGAGAGAGAGAGAGAGAGAGAGAATCTCTGTGATACTGGATTATAATTTGCATGTGTTTGATCCGAATGACCTTTGAAAGACACCGACCAGTCTGCGCAGACACACTACCGCATTTCTTCAGGAGCATCTCTTCACATAATAATAATAATAATAATAATAATAATAATAATAATAATAATAATAATAATCATAATAATAATAATAAAAACATGGGCAGTGCCAGTAATCAGATACAGCGCAGGAATAGTCGAATGGACGAAGGCAGAACTCCGCAGCATAGACCAGAAACCAGGAAACATATGACAATACACAAAGCACTACACCCAAGAGCAAATACGGACAGACTATACATAACACGAAAGGAAGGAGGTAGAGGACTACTAAGTATAGAGGACTGCGTCAACATCGAAAACAGAGCACTAGGGCAATATCTGAAAACCAGTGAAGACGAGTGGCTAAAGAGTGCATGGGAAGAAGGACTAATAAAAGCAGACGAAGACCCAGAAATATACAGAGACAGGAGAAAGACACAAAGAACAGAGGACTGGCACAACAAACCAATGCACGGACAATACATGAGACAGACTAAAGAAACTAGCCAGCGATGACACATGGCAATGGCTACAGAGGGGAGAGCTAAAGAAGGAAACTGAAGGAATGATAACAGCGGCACAAGATCAGGCCCTAAGAACCAGATATGTTCAAAGTACGATAGACGGAAATAACATCTCTCCCATATGTAGGAAGTGCAATACGAAAAGTGAAACCATAAACCACATAGCAAGTGAATGCCCGGCACTTGCACAGAACCAGTACAAAAAGAGGCATGATTCAGTAGCAAAAGCCCTCCACTGGAGCCTGTGCAAGAAACATCAGCTACCTGCAGTAATAAGTGGTACGAGCACCAACCTGAAGGAGTGATAGAAAACGATCAGGCAAAGATCCTCTGGGACTATGGTATCAGAACGGATAGGGTGATACGTGCAAACAGACCAGACGTGACGTTGATTGACAAGGTCAAGAAGAAAGTATCACTCATTGATGTCGCAATACCATGGGACACCAGAGTTGAAGAGAAAGAGAGGGAAAAATTGGATAAGTATCAAGATCTGAAAATAGAAATAAGAAGGATATGGGATATGCCAGTGGAAATCGTACCCATAATCATAGGAGCACTAGGCGATCAAGATCCAGATCCCTGAAAAGGAATCTAGAAAAACTAGAGGCTGAAGTAGCTCCAGGACTCATGCAGAAGAGTGTGATCCTAGAAACGGCACACATAGTAAGAAGAATGATGGACTCCTAAGGAGGCAGGATGCAACCCGGAACCCCACACTATAAATACCACCCAGTCGAATTGGAGGACTGTGATAGAGCAACAAAAAAAAAAAAAAAAAAAAAAAAAAAAATAATAATAATAATAATAATAATGAATAATAATAAAAAAATAGCATATGCAGTTTTTTACAGACAATAATGGTAATATCATTATAAAGCTTTCCACCAAATTTACAGAACCTCAAAATATTTCTCAATATTGCGCATACAAGAAAAAAACTCCGATGAAATACCTGTTCTTTCAGATGACCTACAGTTAAAAGAATTGCCGATCGTGGAACTTACAGTAACATTATAGATAATCTCTATTTTTTTTTTTTAGTAATTTCAAACAAAGTTTTACGTTAGGGCAGCCACCACTGCCGGACATTAGTCAAAATTAGCAATTTAGCGGGATTCCTACGAGATGTAAATGGACAAAAATAAATAAATAAATATAAAACGAAGTAAAAGTATCTGTGGACCTATCAAGGGACGATTCTGAAAAAGCGAAGACTGATGCAAAATTTATACCTGTAGGGTAGTACAAACTCATAAAGAATAATCAATATTTTGAACAGCATGGTAAGAGACTAAACAGCTATAGAGATGAGAAACTGAATCAGGTGATATTATGAAACAATAAGTAATTCATGAGTAAATAAAATAAATAGAAATAAAAAAATGTGTGAAAATAGAACAGGATGAGATATGAAGGTCAGATATTGGGAAGGTTGAGAATAGTGAGAATAGCAAGGGAGAGGAACATTCAGTAATCCTGTGGAGAATAAGAGAAGGATATATCGTCGGCATCTATGAAGGCACCAAGTTTAATTTTGAAAATTCTGATATTCAAGTTTACTGAATCTCTTGACAAGACATTAAACAACATCTGATGAAATCAGATATTGGGAATAGTGAGAATAGCAAGGCAGAAGTGTATTTAGTGATCCTGTGGAGAGTAGGAGAAAGATATATCGCCGGCATCTATGGAGGCCCCAAGTTTAATCTAAAAATTGTGATATTCAAGTTTACTGAAGCTCTTCACAAGACTTTGAACTACATCTGAAGGAAAATAATAAACAGAATAATGAAAAGGCCCAATTAAAAAACTCACGTCCTCCCTTTCCTATCCTGCCTGTCCGGATGGGCAGAGTGGTTGAGCAGGAGCTGGGTACAGTCGGCGTGGCCTAAGGTCACTGAGTAGAAGAGGGGCGTGCAGCCGTTGGAGTCCAGGGTATCCACCTCAGCGCCGCACAGGGACAGGAGACAGTCCAGGCAATCCAGGTGACCCCGCGAGGCCGCGCAGTGTAAGGCTGTGGTGGTGATTGGGCTGGGTAAAAACTACGCTAGTGCAGCGCCTAACTAACTAAAAAAAAAAAAATAAACAAATAACAAAAAATCGTAGCGGGAGGCTAATAATAACTATACTAGTCCGTGGCCCAGAACGAAACTAATGTAGTAATAGTTCGCGCCTGGGGAAGCATGTAGTTACAAGCAATTAAGATGGGTTCGTACGGTAGAAAATAAGGTTTACCTCTGTACACATCGACCTGATCGTCTGCTATGCAAAATGTGATCAATTTTATAAAAGACAAACTACAAAAATGTTATGATAATGACAGCCACGGTGGTGTTCTACAAGGTGGGTGTTCGAGTATCATAGTTGCCGAATGAATGATGAAATACAAATAATATGCATGAGTCAAAACATGTGGTTTTATAGGAAATGCAGAGTTTGAGAGATACAAAGGAGAGACAATGGATTTCATGAGGACGGATAAAGCACAAACTTACACATGTAACGAACAAGAAACGAAAAAAAAAAATCTTGACAAACAAACAGCTAAAGTGTTTAGAGACCAAGTGACAACGGAACCTACGAAAAGTAGTAGCTACACTTTAATGTAAAACACGTATGTACATGATTAGTATACGTTGTGACTTTACGTGCTCACTTAAAACTAATATATTTATCTTCGAAGAAAAGCAAGAAAGCTACGGAACATTATATACTAAAGTACGATTAAAGAATTGCTATAAAAATACTCACGTTTCCATTGTGTCAAATCGCTTACAAAAAAGTTTTTTCTTATGTGTTTGACTTATTAACTTTAGTCACTAAAAGAAGAAGAAGAAGAAGACAGTTTTCCTGTCTCTTAATGTAGTATGTATGTGGGTATGTGTTCCTGTAAAAATATCAATGCCATCACAAAGAAACCTTACGGTCATTAGCCACCTTCACGTCTGCGTTCAACAAAGTTTGTATGTTTGTATGGTGTTTTAACGTTGCGTGGAACCAGTGGTTATTCAGCAACCGGACCAACGGCTTTACGTGACTTCCGAACCACGTCGAGAGTGAACTTCTATCACAAGAATCAACAAAGTTTGGTATGAAGGAAGGAAGAAAAAGACCTAAATTTCTGACACTGTACTGTATATTTTCGTAAACCACTTGGGATACCAACTAAATTCCAAATGCGACCTAGGGTATACCTATCAAGAAGCTCATGCAGATAAATGTCTGCTGGTAAGTCCATTCAAATCAAGGTTCACATGTGGCCATGGGATAACTTAGAAAATGTTAAAAACAATGTTTTATTTAATGTATATGGAAATTCTTTCTGCAGTTTTAGTTTTCACATTTAATCCCCCACAGTGAGAATTTTAACCAAAGCGTATCTCAAGGTCTAGAGTATATTCGCTTGACCTTGGCGTATTTGAGCGACCGTTACGTAATGTCCTTAATCAAATCTCCGCGGATAAAAAATCAACACGAGAGAGGACGGAGGCATAACAGATGGACTATAATATATAATACAGCAAAAAAAATGAGGTTTCTAGAACCTACGTATATGTTCCGTCCTTTAGGCCCTATACAGAACATGTATTTAATTCACGAGAATGCTGCCATTACTAAAACAAAAGCAGGCCTGGCAATAGTGGTCAGAATTTGGAAGTATTTCGGCATGAAGTTGCCAAAAGATAAATTATAAAAAAAGGCTATAAATTTTCCAGATTTTGGCAGGTAAAAACTGCACTGGCAATCAGCAATCCAGAAAACTACATCAACCATCGAGTGTTCTCTCCAGGGCCAGATATAATAGAAACCATCTGAACACCCCAAAATGTTCATACAACAGGGGAGGGGTATTGGGTATTAGTACCTCTACGCAATTCAAGAGATTAGTTCGCCATCAATGTAGCACCTGGGGTCTCTGGGTTGACTTGCATAGATAGTCAATTCTGATGAAAATGTAATGTAAGTCCTACAGTACGAAGAGCTCAGTGAATATACAGGGATGTGCGTATATCTGCATATACAGGCATGTAATATGAAAACACCGTATCGTGCTTCTAAGTAATCAGTAGAAGGATCCCCTGTAACATTCCTGTTTATCAAGACGAAATATATATGTAGAAATATTTACAATGATTATAGCTTTCGTCCATCCTTCTGTGGACTTGATATCTAAAAAAATAAAAAATAAAAAAAATAAAAACTCCACAGAAGGATGGACGTAAGTTATAATCATTGTAAAAATATCTACAAATATATTTCGTCTTGATAAACAGGAATATTACTGGATACAGGTCTGTGTGTATGTCTGTATACAAAGGCATATAAGTGTGTATGTCTGTATCTCTGTTAATGTATGAGTATAATTAGGGATGGATATACTGAATACATAAAAACTCGTGTTCAGATCTCGGAGGTTAATCGTTCATAGGCACTACACTGTTAAATTTAGACTGTTATCTATACACCTTACATCAAATTAGAAGCTCTGTAGTTGAAGAGCTTTGGCTGTATGTCATTTAAGAGCGCTATACGACTCTGGCGGATGTCTTATTACCCTTTTAAAAGAGACTATAATATAAAATATGCAAAACTTAACGAAGGAGAACAATTGACGTATTATAATATTACCTCCTGTAGTTAGCCGCTACTAATCCATTACAATTCTTCTAGCTAATATTAAATATATTCCCCAATATAAGCAGGTTTTTTGTGTCTATGTATGTATGTATGTATGTATGTATGTATGTATGTATGTATGTATGTATATATATATATGTATATGTCTGTATTATGTAGTATATATATCTATATATATATATGTGTGTAATTATATATGTATATATATATATATATATATATATGTATATATATATATACTACATACGCACAGGGTTTCCATAAAGTCCCAGTACCATTACAAGTATTTATTGTCCAGAATGGTACTGGGAGTTTATGGACACCCTGTAAATACATATATATATATGTATGCATATATATATATATATATATATTATATATATATATATGTATATATATAAATAATATTATTAAAATATATAATAATAATGACCTGTTAATATACAGTTTTAGAATATTCTGATCCTTGCCAACCATCTTCCATGAATTTCAGATGGGCGGTATGAATATCAATCTGTACTGTTCCATTAATTTGAGGATACTTCCTCATAAACAGGAGTAACAACTCCAAGAAAACAGACAAACAGAAAGTAGACAGCTGGATGGAAAAGACAGTAACAGAAATGGACAGGACGATTACAGAAGACCTGCAATTTTGGACAGAAAATGAGGGCTAACAAATCTTAAAAAGGTTTGGCAAAGGTCAATAATTCAATGACTAAACGTTATGAGATGACTATTAATGGTAGTGAATTTCAATCAAGTAGGTATATAACTGACGTTTCTTAATATTGTTTACTCTATGTTCTTAATTTGCAAGATAGATTTTCTCATTTTTTTCCATTTCACCCCTTTTTTTGTAGGGGGGGGGACGTTATGTTTCATTAGTGGCTGAGCACACCTTAATAACAAAAAGGTATTGGTTTACAAAAATTTGATTAATATGAGCATATAAACAAATAAGAGCATTGACCCGAATTACCTATTTTTACTAAAACATGTGATTAAGCAAATAGGCATTTAAGGTAGATTAAAAATATATCCTAGAATTATTTTCTCCGGAGCAAATTCTCGAAGGAATTGAGAAAAGATCCTCTGAAAAATTATGAATAATTAGCGAAGAATCAGCCTCATTTTTCACTTCGTAGTCGCTAACCCCTGGAAAAAAAAGATATGTAATTTACACTAATAACAGTCCTGTGGCATACATCTTGGACCATCAAGAGAATATTTAATGCCAAGACCCATAAAAAAAAAAAAAACGTAAAAAAGGTATTTTGAGAAAATGTGGGCTAAAATGTGGGCTAAGACTCGAAAATTAGGAGTGATTTCCCATAAAAAAAAAAAAACCTAAAACGCGGTATTTTCAGAAAATGTGGCTTAAGACTCCAAAATTAGGAGTTATTTGCAAAATGAATTTCGTTTGAAATACTAGGCACAAAAAAAGGGGTGGGGGGCAGTTGGGGGGTGACAGAAGAAAAACTTGACTAGATCATTTTGAAAAATTCCAGGCGAAGCATCGATTCAGACGTCAGAATATATCAGGGTACAGAATTGTCATGTTTTTCCCTTAAAGAACGTTAAAGAACTTGAGCCGAATCATTTTATGGTTAAAATGACAAAAATGATATTCTAAAGTAAATTTCGTGTAATGGTCCAGGATATGTACGTTAAAAAAATAACTAAAAGGACACAAGAGTTAAAAATACGTGGTTGAAGAGAAACGATTAAAAACCACGTAAATTTCACTTGATGGTCCAGGATATGTATTTAAAAAAAAAAAAAAGACGGAAGAGGTCAAAGAAGAAGCCGGAGATAAAAACATGACATCGACGAGATCTCATCCTATATCCCTCACCTGTCAGTCCGTCCTTGTCCTCGGCGCTGACGGAGGCCCCAGCGTTAACGAGGGCGAGGATGGCATCGGCGCTTCCTGAAGGACAGTACACGTGAGACGGCCGCACCTCTGCCAAGACAACAGCAGGTCGTGCCACCAACACAACAGACTATCTCTCTCTCTCTCTCTCTATCTCTCTCTTTTTCTCACCTTCTCTCTCACTACTGGGGACTTAGGTTGGGGTTAGGGGAGAGGAGAGTGATCAGCTCTCACATCAAACATGCAATGATGAAGGTAGCTCATTTCTAATCTGGGAGGAATTTATCTTTTAAGAGGCTATTTTCTGAAGGGTTTAATTAATTGACCATATAAGAGGTTATTTTCCTAAAGGGCTTAATTGACCAAATAAGAGGTTATTTTCTGAAGGGCTTAATTAATTGACCAAATAAGAGGTTATTTTCTGAAGGGCTTAATTAACCATATAAGAGGTTACTTTCATAAAGGGCTTAATTAACCATTAAAGAGGTTATTTTCTTTAATTGACCATATAAGAGGTTATTTTCCTAAAGGGGTTAATTTACCTTTTAAGAGGTTATTTTCCCAAAGGGCTTAATTTACCTTTTAAGAGGTTATTTTCCTAAAGGACTTAATTAATTTACCTTTTAAAATGTTATTTTCCTAAAGGGCTTAAAAATTTACCTTTTAAGAGGTTATTTTCCTAAAAGCCTTAATTAATTTATCTTTTAAAAAAGTTATTTTCCTAAAGGGCTTAATTAATTGACCTTTTAAGAGGTTATTTTTCCGAAGGGGTTAATTGACCTTTTAAGAGGTTATTTTCCTAAAGGGCTTAATTGACCTTTTAAAAGGTTATTTTCCTATAGGGCCAAGTTATCAGGAGTCAAGGACGCTTCTAATTCTGTTGCTATCCAAAGAGGTCATCTAGGAACCTACTACTGACAGGTAGCAACAGAATCTCAATAAACATGCAATTTACAATTTACAAAAGTCACAAGCCAAGAGGGCTTGGGGATGAATGGAAGGCAGGTCTTTGGTAGGGAGCGAGATAATGGACTCTACTTAAACTATTTCATGGCAATTCTTAACACACATGGCGGCTGCAGACATCATCTGTGCATATTCTTGACTAAAGAATATGCAGTGGCTTAACAATATATATAATTCTTATTCTATAGTTAAGATTAAAGTTAGTAACTTATAACTACAAATTTCTGGATGAATAGCTATGTTCATAATGTCTGATAACAACCTGAATTTTTTGAATAATTATTGCTTGAAGAATTCAGGAGTGTGAGAGGCAAATAATTTTTTTTATTTATAAATATTAGATAGGTCATAATTCTTCTATCATTCATAACTAAGAGTATCTCAAGAGCCTGGCAGGTTAATACTACGAGACAACTCTTTTGATCAAAATGTCAAATACGTTTATTCATGTAGAATGTTAAATCTATTGAGAATAGTTTTTTTTTTACATTAATCTAGCAACGTTCTCTGAACCAAGGATTCCACCAAGGACCCAATGAAATGAGCCAGCGTATTCTGTGTGAACATGTGTGCAAATTTACCTACGTCATGGAAATGCTTTTCATAAAATAAGAATAATTAAATCTTAAGTGTTATTTTTAGGTGAATTTATAAAGGCAAATGTCACTTTTTCAAAACTGTTAATACCACTTCGATTCCATTATTGAACACATGAACAGTTAAAAGGTAACGTACAACTACGGGATAATGAATAGCAGGACATCATTCTCTATTATCAAGGACAACGGATCTCTTATCAAGGTTTATCTAGGACAACGGACTGACTTTAATGAACAAGGAAACTGTAGCGGGGAAATAAGTCACAAAGAAATGAATTCTATACTGTAGTCATGCTTCACATTCTTGAGATTTTTGTATTCGGGTTGAAGACTTCAGTGTGTTCCAAGAGGCAACATGCATTTCCAGATCTGCACCCAGCATGCAATGAACAAACCAGATCGAGTGAGAGGGTGGGTGCCGCAAACTTCCAATCATTCTGCACACTGACACCTCGCTCTCAAAGTCAGAACTCAAATGGATTGTTTCAGGTTTCAAACGAAACACAAAAGTGACCATTCTCAGTTGTACAAAACAAGTAAAGTTTCTTCTCTAACGTTTCGAAAGACGAATACAATATATTTTTTTGAGGGTCTGCGAATCAAGTAGCAGTAACTGAAATAATTCGGTGAAAATATAAAAATACAAAATAAATATTAAGATATAGCTAGAAACAAAAGAGAGTCAGCCTTCGTATCTAAAACAATGAGGATAAAATCATATATATATATATATATATATATATATATATATATATATATATATATATATATATATATATATATGTATCTCATATATAAATATATATATATGATTTTATCCTCATTGTTTTAGATACGAAGGCTGACTCTCTTTTGTTTCTAGCTATATCTTAATATTTATTTTGTATTTTTAAATTTTCACCGGATTATTTCAGTTACTGCTACTTGATTCGCAGACCCTAAAAAAAAATATATTGTATTCATCTTTTGAATATATATATATATTATATATATATATATATATATATATATATATATATATATATATATATATATATATATATATATATATATATATATATTAATATATATATATATATTTGTCGCACAACACACCACACAAAACGGGAAAAAACAAAAAAATAATTGAAGGAACTAATTTTGCACTCATAACCGACCTCAGACCTTTTCCAGGTCTACTATTTTACGAAAAAATATCTCCGTACCGTTGTTCCAGGCAATCTGGAAATGGGTTAGAGAGGTGTTAATCTCGCATTATGCGACACACTGCCTCCCCCATCACTGCCCAACGTCAAAAGATTTAGCTTCGACCAACGGGGTACATTATGCTATGATTTAGCAACGACGTGAAGGTCACGGGAAGAAGATTCGAGGAATAGAAATAGTTGAAATAGAAGGAGAAAGTTCACCCTGCTATACAGTGGGACTAATGAGGTCGATAGGAGGAGGAGGAGGGTCAAGGTTAACCAGAGAGAGAGAGAGAGAGAGAGAGAGAGAGAGAGAGAGAGAGAGAGAGAGAGAGATTGTCAGTTAATTAGCTTATGATAATTCAGCAAAAGACAAGCCACAAAGACAGAGGGAGAGAGAAAAGACAGTGAATGCGGGAAGATTATAGGGATTCTATAAATAGAGCTTCTATAAACAACAGCTTCTATAAATATGGATCCTATAAATAAGAGCTTCTATAAACAGGGAGGCTATAAATAGAGCTTCTGTAAACAAGAGCTTCTATAAATAGGGATTCTATAAATAAAGCTTCAATAAATAGGGATTCTATAAATCGAGCTTCTATAAATCGAGCTGCTATAAACAAGAGCTTCTGTAAATAGGGATCCTATAAATAAGTGTTTCTATAAACCAGAACCTCTATAATTGGGGATTCTATAATAGAGCTTCTATAAACGAGAGCGTCTATAAATAGAGCTTCTGTAAAAAACAGCTTCTATAAATATGGATCCTATTAATAAGAGCTTCTATAAACAAGAGCTTCTATAAACAGGGAGGCTATAAATAGCTTCTATAAACAAGAGCTTCTATAACAAGGGATGTAATGAATAACTTCTATAAACAAGAGCTTCTATAACAAGGGATGTAATGAATAACTTCTATAAACAAGAGCTTCTATAACAAGGGATGTTATAAATAGCTTCAATAAACAAGAGCTTCAACGAATGTGAGAAGGAGCTGGTAACTGACGTATCTCTCGTGTGAGAACTCAGCTCTGTGCACAAATGTCAAATTCAGTAAGACACACTGGAAAATATTTTGAAGGAATTTCCTGAACACGAATATAAAAAGACGAGAGAGAGAGAGAGAGAGAGGAGAGAGAGAGAGAGAGGAGAGAGAGAGAGAGAGAAACATTAAGAGTCTTTTGCAAGTGTATTACCACCAATAACGACACAAATTCTATTGACAGACTCTGGAGACTGCAATGCGCGGTCTGATGCAGCTGTGATATCGAAGTATTTAAGAGACCATCACTTACACTGGGACTGTGCAGTTAAAAGGCCTATTAATGGGCGTGGCCTTAGTATTGAACTCCTTACAGCAATTATCCGCATAAGGAAATGGACTTTGGACACGAAAACAAAAGCATCTACAGACGCCACAAAATAGACAAACTATGCACAATGAAAGCTATTTGCTGCTGTTGCGTCACAAAGTCGTAAATGAAGTCACACGAAAAATAAATCTGAAAACAACAAAACTCGAAACAGAACTTAGATTTGTCACTGAGAAAAGTCCACACCAACAAGGTGATGTCATTCTCATTATATATATATATATATATATATATATATATATATATATATATATATATATATATATATATATATATATATATATAAATATGATCAATAACAATTAGAATAGTTAAAAAATCTGAAAACACGATAAAACTCGAAACGGAACTTAAATTTGTTACTGAGTAAAGTCCACACCAACTAGGTGATGTCATTCTCATTCTATATATAAAAATAAACGAGCCAATAACAATTAGAAATGTCAAATTTATTGTCAACTTATTCAGTAGAACTATAAAACAAAAATGCTACCGCTCTCAATAAAACACAATACTTCTATGAATATAGTTTAAAAAAATTGAAAAACAATTGAAAAGACTTAGATCTACCCAATGCACTCAAAACCGGTCAATAAACTAACACACGCCAACATAAATATCTAAAACTTTGTCCAAATGTCGAAAGGAAAAACCACACACTTCAAGAAAAAAGACAACACGAATCATTCGTGCTTCGTTATCAAAATTCTCAAGTGACGTAATGACCGCGTCAGAGTGGGTTTTTTTCCATGTTTAGGGAAGAAGTGGGGTTAGGGGTGGAGTCTGGTAAAAGGGGGCGTGGCAGGGAGAAGGGAGTGACAAGTAATCATGTTTGGATTCATGGTTAGAGTGCACCGAAAATATTAACGCGTGTCAGAGAGCAGTGTATTAACTGTAAGTGTGAATAAAAACAAGGCGCTTATGTAATCGTATGATAATCTGGTGCGAGGATGCAGTGTTACCAAACCACACGATTATGGGAGCAATGGTGAGGGGAAAGACGACACTCAATATGCGCACGACACACACACACAAACATTCCAGATAAAGCATAAAAAATATTATACGTCAGCCGACCTTGCTGTATCATTCTCTGAGAACATTTGCGTCAGATCAGACCGCATATTCTTATTTGTATGGAATGGAATTTTCATTTATATCTTGTGGACGTAAATATGATTGTTTATTTATATCTTGTGGACGTAAATAAGATTTTTATTTATATCTTGTGGACGTAAATATGAATTCTTATTTATATCTTGTGGACGTAAACATAAACATAAACCAAATATGGAAATTTGATTGGATGTCGAACCGAATGGGGTTAGCTTTTGAAATACTTCAGCCACAGGAAAGCCAAAGTTCATCCTAGGAATAGGGCACGCAGTTCAAAAAGCGTTAAGGGATGATTTGCACCTAAAAAATAAGAAAATAAAAATCTGGCGTTGTTTTTGCATTAAAATCCTCCCAAATAGTAATTATATATCATAGTTAGTATTTAAAACATTAGAGGAAAATTACTCGTGGAAACGGACCAAACAAATATCCTATATATATATATATATATTATATATATATATATATATTATATAATATATATATGTATGTATGTATATATATATTAGTATATATATGTATCATATATATATATATATATATATATATATATATATATATATATATTGCATTAGAGGACGATTTACAAATAACTGAAAAAAAAGACTTGTGGCGTTTAATCACCAACGAATATTAGACCAGGCAAAAAACCTCGTAAGTATCTGTTGCACACGAGGATGACTTATATGAAAAATATGTGAAGTAAAAAAAAAAACAAGAACAAAAACAATGATGCAATAAAAACCACACAGTGCCACACTCAAATTCCAACCTACCACTCAGGTGTTTGTCTCTTCTACCATTATTAAGCTCTACCGAACCACTGCTTATATTCGACCTGGACTCGTAATGGTTGCCTATAATTAACAATATCAAGTTCATTATTGATTACATGGATAAAAAGTGCCGGGAAGGCATCGGCGTTCTTTGATACTTAAGGAATAACGGTACATATTATTCTACGTACCAGTTACCTTGATATTACATAAAAGAATTCGGTCACGAATAAAATTAAACATTATATCAAATCAGAGCATGGATTCTAAGTTTCAGCCCAATGTATTCCCAACACCATAGCAAGAATCTAGAAATAAGAGTTGAAAAAAAAATCAGCATAAATACCATTTGACCATCAGCGATAAAAATCAGCTAAAACATGGAGCACCCAAATAATATCAAATGAAAGTACAAAGATAATGGAATAAGTAACACGGCTTTGACAATCATAATACCATTTGACATTCAGCAATAAAAAAACACAGCTAAAACATGGAGCCCCCAATTAAAATCAAATAAAAGTACAAAGATAAGGGAATAAGTAACACGACGCTGAAAATAAAGGAAAAATAAGGATGACAGAAAAATATGACTCGCTTTTGCAAAATGCATGTAAGACACTCCTCGCACATAAGAATGTCAACAATAATAGTCCGAACTGGGCAAACAATGAAAACTCATAAAGCGACAAATAAGCGGAGATAATGATGAAAGAAGTCTATAAAAGAAATTTTGAAAAAATGACGGGTAATGTTACAAGCGAGATTTAATGGAGCTATCGATCATCCGTGAAGGTTGACGCATGGCTCTGACGGAGTGAAAATGTCAAAATAAAGCTCAGTGGAAACAATTAAGGGTGTGAAAGTATCTCATCATTCCAAAATTTTTAGAAAAATTTTAGAAATAACGCAGTAATCATGAAAGGTGTTCAAACATCTGCGATAATCTCTTCCGTAAGTATATATGAGTTTTACCAGACCACTGAGCTGATAAACAGCTCTCCTAGGGCTGGCCCGAAGGATTAGATATTTTTACGTGGTTTGGAACCAATTAGTTACTTAACGACCGGACCTACAGGTTAATGTAGGATCCGAACCACGTTATATCGAGAAATGAATTTCTAACCACCAGAAATAAATTCCTCCGATTCCGCATTGGCAGTAGCTGGGAGCGAACTAGGGCTACTAGATTGATAGGCGAGTACGCAACCCACTATCCCCTCCTACGGGATTGAGAAATAATGGAAAATGGAGAGTTGAATAAAATTTTTAAAAAGGCGCCAGATTTTCCTAGAACTAGTAACATGATAAATATTAAGTTACACTAAGACGCAACACCTGACAGACGTATCTGTAAGCCTAGACCGGGTTCCCGTGTCGTGTCCTCACTAGTTTTGGTTGTGAATGATAACACGAACAATCTGTCATGTTCTTCATCTTCAACAAATCTACAGTAACATGAAAGCGCCCAGGGTTATTGGCAACATAATTTGAGCTCAAGTTCAATAACAAGCTGAGAGAATCGGACAAAGGAAAGAATTGGATTGAATTCAATACATCAATAACAAGCTGAGAGAATCGGAAGAAGGGAACAGAATTAAATTCAATTTAATATAGTATTTAGGTAAAAAGGCCAAGCACTGGGACCTATCATGAGGTCATACAGCGCTGAAACGGAAATTGACAGTAGAAAGGTTTGAAAGGTGTAATAGGAGGAAAACCTCAAAGCAGTTGTATTATGAAACAATTGTTAGGAGAGAGTGGAAAGTAAGATGGAAGAAAGAGAATATGAAAGGAGGTACAGTAAAAGGAATGAAAGGGGTGGCAGCTAGGGGTCGAAGGCCCGCTGCAAAGAACCTTAAGTAATGCCTAGAGTGCAACACATGAGGGTGCACTGACGGTACTGCCCACCTACGGGGGAAAGGAATAGACATACACGTACATCGCGAAAGGAGAGAGAGAGAGAGAGAGAGAGAGAGAGAGAGAGAGAGAGAGGGAGAGAGTATCCAAACACATCCGTTCTCAATCGATGCCCTCAATCAAACCCCCGTTTTGTAGGTGTTTATTAAGACGCCAGGGAGCTGACACAAAATCAATGGCCCGTTAATATCACTCTTCTGTGACGTATTACTGACGTTCTCCGTTAACTCACTTTCTTCCTCGTAAGTCTTTTTCCAGGACGATACGGGTTCAGTTCCTGGTTGGACACCTTATTAAGGTCCTTGGCACAATAAAAAAAAATAAAAAAATTTACCAAGTGTCTTTTTGAAGACTTAAAAATAAACTTATGAAGAATTGTGCTGTTTAATCTTTTTTTCCCAAAATATTGGACACATTATTTCCTTGGCGCAAAAAAAGGAAAGAAAATTTTTTTTACTAAGTGTCTTTTGGAAGATTTTAAAAATAACTGATTTATGAAGAATTGTGCAGTTTAATCTTTTTTCCCTAAGCATTTTCAAAATCAAAATGAAATTCGTCGGTTTAAGGATACTTAGATCTCGACATCTATATATATATTATATATAGATATAATATATATATATTATATATACTAATATTATTATATATATATAATAGATATATATACGTATATATATTTATATATAATATATAATTATATATATACATATATTAATATATATATTAGATTATATATATCTATATATCTATATACACATATATATATATAGGCTCCATACCCTCCCCTCGTGATAATTAACTTCTCACTTCAAAGGGGTCATAACGGGTTTTTCTCTACCTTGCTCCAACTCCCATGGGATCGATCTCGGGTATCTCGCTGTTTGGACGATGTTGGAACCAGTTAAGTACCGCAAGAAATGGTGATTTTTAGTGTGCTAATAATTTTTAATTTCAAATACTGAGCGACTAGTGGTCCTTTTAATATCGAATTTACTGTTCTTAGAGAATAATTTCCCATTCAGGATTCGAACCCGGGCATTTACGGTTTTGGTATTGGGTAACTGTTGACAGAGTGCCATCGTGGGATATGTTCTTGATAAGTTATCATAAAGTAATTTCTCCAATATGCTTTGAAGGTAAAAGATAAAGGATTCATAGCAGCCGCGTCAACAGACTCCCTTCTGCTCACATACCCACTTACAATTAAATAAAAAAATAAATAAAACATAAAAAAATTTGATAAAATAAAATTAATAATAAATAATTAAATAAATAAATAGGTAAATAAATAAATAAAAAATCTAAGTAATAAAATAAAATAGAAATAAATAAAAAATAAAAGTAAAAATAAATAAACAATAAATAAATAATTACATAAATAAATAAATAAAAGGAAGTAAAATAAAAATAAATAGATAAAATAAAAATAAATAAAAAGACAAAAATAAGAATAAATATAAAAAAATAAAAATAATATATAAATAATAAGTAAATAAATAAGATAAAATAAAAATTTTTAATGCCAGCACAACACAGAATATTAATTAAGATTTTCATTTCTTCCCAATTTACGAATACCATCGCCGACGGGAAAAAAAAAAGCCCAGATCGTAATAAAGCTGTTTACTTAAAAAGAAGAGGAAAAAAAACTACGCTGGAAAACGCTCAGATATTTAAAAGCTAAGTGACAAACGGTTGCTGGGAAAGAAAGCAGGGGAATTTCTTAGCCCTTTTTTTTTTTTTTTTTTTCGGGTACCACAAGTAGCGGTGAAGTAACGTTTTCAGTCTCCGTCTTGCACGGCGAATATAGAAAACGTAATCGTGTTGTCGTTCTCTTTATCGAGTGATAACTTGCGTAAAAAAGTGAGGGATTTTCAAGTTTTTAATTCTATTTTATTTTTAATTTGACTGTTGATACTAAAACTACACAAAAAACTGGAATTGACATGAAAAACAGCCTTAAAGAGGTTTCAATTATAAAAAAAAAGCAACCGATTCTTGTAATAAAATTAAAAATAACCTTTGACGATGCTAAAATGACCTTTAACGCTGCTAAAATAACCTTAACGCTGCTAAAATAACCTATACCACTGCTAAAATGACCTTTACCACTGCTAAAATAACCTTTACCACTACTAAAATAACCTTTAACACCGTTAAAGAAGTGAGGTCAAGAAAGAACGCCCTCATGAGTATCCCGGGATATAAGATGAATTTCGGGACCCAACAAAATTATTCATAAAGGAATTCATCTTGGATTATGCATGAACTCAATAAACTAGGTAATATTTTATGAACTTCAGTTTATGTGACTTCTAATGCTGACCTGCTTTCGACAAAACATTAATTTTTAACATCAAATCTAATTCACTGTTCTTGTCAAGGTTATAGTTAATATATAATACAAGACTACTTCCCTGCAATCTTAACTAACTGTGATTCCATTGCAATCATTCAGATCTTAATTGTTTCATTTTTTTTATTAATTATTCCGTGAGCAAAATACAATTCCACCCTTATATTTACGAGAAGTGCATGTAGACTAAAAATGACTAGAAAAAAATATCACTAAAAAGCAATTCCACTTTGATAAAAGATTAAACAAAATATATTTAAAGCTAAAAACCAAACCACCGTTGAAATTTCCTTTTTAGAACACCAATATTATTATTATTATTATTATTATTATTATTATTATTATTATTATTGGAAGAAGACCCTCTTTTAAACAAGTTCTGTTGAATAAAATGGCAGAATTCAGCGGATTAATCTTATATATTATCTTTTCCAAT
>NC_061107.1:72792849-72812849 GCF_015104395.2 Macrobrachium nipponense
TAGATTAGTACTGAAAAAAAGAAAAATGCCGACTGTGAGTAGTTACGAAAAATGCCACTGTAGTTTAGGTAAAAACTGAAAAATGCCACTGTAGATTAGTACTGAAAAATGCCACTGTTGATTAGTACTGAAAAATGCCGCTGTAGATTAGTACTGAAAAATGCGACTGTAGATTAGTAGATCATATCAAAATATAAAAAACGATTGATAGCAAGGAAATTTATACGGTCAATGCAATACGAATGAAAGAAAAAGGAAATATTTCAATTTTATTTCCTCCCTATTTCAAAAGGGGTTGTCGGCTTAGTAATGCAGAGAATGAATAATAAAATAAAATAGAAGCGGACACCTGAGACGCAAGAAAACGTAATAAAAAATTTTCGATGAAAAATTTTGGGGGAGACACGTGGATCTATTTCATCCAGAAAATGTATTTACTTTTTCCAAAACGAGGCGCGATCCTACCGCCAGCTTACTCGGGAGGCGTGGAAAATTATTTTCCCTACGCATAAGTTGTGTACATTATATTCCTAACTTTTAATGTATATTAAAACGTGCTAAAATCTACGGTCAAATAGAGCTTTGTTTCACCTACGCAAACTAAAATAAATACGCTATATTTTATTAGGAATCATTTTTCTGTACTGGTTATCATGCACATTAGTTATTTTTTATATTTTCATTCTAATAAAAATCATAAACATCCTATCCTAAAATTCCAGTATCTTTAACTCAACGCGAAACACCTTTTTCAGACCTTTTTATGATTTTCCATAGGGCTTGCCTAACCCCCACAACAACAACAACAACAACAACAGCAACAAAGTAGTTTGTAGGCTTACTCCCCGAGTAAGAGAAAAGCACAATGAATACGTTCTCTCTCTTCAGGCAATGGGATAGGCGACTTAATATGTAGGAAGACTTTAAGACCGCAAACACGGACGGCAAAATTCCAGACTCCTAATGACTACGGATTTAACAAAACTCGTGACAATTCAACCTTAGTCATGGCACAAGCATAAGCGTCAAAAAAATTCTGGAGAGCAATTTGCGAACTGTCGCCAACAGAGGGGAAGGAGACACGTAGCTTACGGAAATACTGGCAGCAAGTCTGTTAGGATGACGGTGAGTTTGATTAGAACTAGACAGTCGCGGGTTAAAGCTAGGTATGTTCACGTTTTGCAACTGCATTCGCTCTCATAAGTGACCTAATATATTTACTTTACCATTTGAGAACTCTTTTCTCTCTCCTGACAGCATCTTTCTACAAGATCAACTGGTAGTAGACATTCGTCTCTGCATTTGAGTCTTTCCGATAATCACTTTTCCCACATGTTTATCATGTTCATATTAACCTTGACATTTCTATGATCTCCTGCCCTTTTCTCTATTACTTTGCGTCTGGCTTCTTTCACTGGTCCTTGTGTACAGTGCAACATGATTTCCATTGTTTTGCAACTGTAAATAACACAAATCTTTATTTATCTAACCTAATCTGATCATTTGACTACACAATTGTTCCTTCGCACTAGTCTCCTATAACCACAAACTTGCTGAAACTCCCAATGTCACCAACCGTGTTCTTGAAGCACCCAAAGTCACCCACAGTTTCTTGAACATAACATTTGCTTTTTTTATTCACAGGCCTCACACACTTCTTGACACAGGAGCTATCTCGTCCCTTGCCCTAATCTTCAGTAAAGCCAGGAATATAATCATTCTTTGACTTTTCCAGTCTTAGGAACCTTACCTGGCATCCAGTTTTCCCACCTGGAACACAACTACCATCACAGCTTCTTCTTGTATAGGGAATCCAGTTATATTCAACAATGAGCACTATTTCTTGTCTTTTTTATTCTTATAAATGTATTAACAAAGTTGTGTGTCTTATAAATGTATTAACAAAGGTGTGTGCGTATGTGCATGTGTACTTCAGTGTGTGTGTGTGTGTGTGTGTGTGTGTGTGTGTGTGTGTGTGTGTGTAATTTTATACGCACTGACATTTACACAACACTGCGCCGTGGGCATACGAAATGAAATTTTACGTGCTAAATTATACTACAAAGGATAAGGTGTCGTTTTAGCGAGTAAAATATGAGAGAGAGAGAGAGAGAGAGAGAGAGAGAGAGAGAGAGAGAGAGAGAGAGATTCATAAAATTATCGGAAGGCATTCAAGCCCTCTGAAGTCGTTTCCGCACCACTTAAATGTCGCTGTTCCATGAATGCCGATGGCAATTGCATGAAAACAGTTGCCAGTTTGCGTGAAATGCGAGTGAAATGTATTCAAACTGCAATGTAAAGCACATCGTTGCGTGGTGCTCCGCTGTTTACTTATTCGCGAAGCAATTTCTGGGCGGCCATCACACCACCAATATTGCACCAACGGCTGCGGTGACTGAGAGCACTTCCGTATATATCACGCAGGAATTTCTATAAAAGAGCGGCTGCCTTCTTGAGGGGAGGTTATTCTACATCTGTCATGCACGATTACAGGTATTTCTTGCTTTTAGGGAGACGAGTTTCGACGCTGCCTCATTCGCAGTGAAGCAAGACGCCGTAATAATTTATACGACAAAAAGAATGCACAAACGAAGAGTTAGGTCCTCTGCTAAAAAATACCGTACGGCAGAATTATGAAGAGAGATTATATATATTGAAAGGAACAAGCTCTTGCCTTATACGTAATGTGTTCACTAGTTCATTGCCAGGATACATAGTTAAGTTTTCCAGGCGGTCAGTCACGTGATTAGTTCATTGCTATAGTAGAATCACACCACCCGTGCATTTGACGTCTACGCCAGTCCCTTACGACGCTCCTGATTGGCTGTTGATAAGCCAATCGCAGGGCTGGAAACTCTCAAGTCTCTCGAGAGAGTTCACATAGGCAGGATGTATGTTCCACCTCTCCTGAAAAACGTCTCCCTCAGGAGAGGTGGAACATACATCCTGCCTATATGAACTCTCTTGAGAGACAGTTTCCAGCCCTGTGATTAGCTTATCAACAACCAATCATGAGCGTCCTAAGGGACTGGCCTAGACATCGGATGCACGGTTGATGTGAATCTACTATAGGATAAATAGTTAAAAACTTCATATAATGCAGGTAATTGGGGTAATAATAGACACTGCCACGCAGCAACGCGATTCCGACGAGAGAGAGAGAGAGAGAGAGAGAGAGAGAGAGAGAGAGGAGAGAAGTAGTAGTTACATACTGAATTAAGACAAGTTCATCAGTAAGTGGATTAACTACTGCCTTATGCTGAAGCACCACTAATCTGAAATTGACGTATTACCTTCCTCTCAAAGAAAAATAATAAATAAATAAAATAAAATAAAATAAAAAATGAAGACCCTGGATAAAGTTTAAAAATTAATATTGGTATAGAAATCAAATAATAAAAGGAAGGTGAAAGCGCAGGTGGGCTGGGAGGGGTGGGGTGGCGTGGGGGCGGCGGGCGGTAGGAGTAAGATAGAGGGATGGGGAATTGGATAGATGAAACAAGGCGACTGAAATAATAATACTGGTATCTATATAACCAAATATATCCAGCCTACTAATGTGTATGCAGGGCTCTCTCTCTCTCTCTCTCTCTCTCTCTCTCTCTCTGATGAAAGCCGAGCCAAATGAGAGGCACATACGAACAAATATGGGCACATACGAACGCCCTAATCTCCCCGACTAATACTCTTAAAGGCGCTGTCACACTAGCGAAATTTCCGTTGACTTTTGAATTTGACGTCGACTTTTCATGTTTTGACGACGACTTTCTGGTGTCGTCGTCACGAATTTTGAAAACGGTACCAATCGAATTCAACCCATCGCTACCGTCGACTTTATTGTTTGTTTATATCTCAGAGAGCGCGCATTTCAAGTCATCAGATGCAAGATGAAGTTCTTGGTACAGTGGACAAGATTGCCAAAACAGTTTTTGGTCGAAGATATGGGGAAGCGACGATGATTATGGGAACATAAGCATGATAGTTTTATGAAAAAGGGTGTTAAATGAAAAAATTACCAAAAAATATTCATGTGACTCAGGGAAAACTTTCCTGAACTTGCTGATCTTCATGCAGATAAGTATACTATATCGTGAATATCAGATTGTTATAATAGCCTAGGTCTGCTCTCATTGTTTTTTTTTTTTTTTTTTTTTTTTTTTGCATTAGCAAATAATACAAATAAAAATCTTTAAAATTTTTGCAGTGTTTCTCGAGATTAATTTATAATACAGTCTGACTGTGGTTATGTAAACAAGGTTACGAATAGCCTATCTAGGCTAGACCTAGCTTATTTTTTTAATAAAACTTTTCACGTCTTTTTAACCAGGACCGAACCCAAAGACTTTTTTTTTTAATTCTATGCAGCATCATTGAACACATGCAAGCACAACCCACGAGTTGCTTTGTGTTATAAAGCATAGTTGTTTTGTCATTCCGGGAAGTCACAGCTCAGATGGTTTGTTTACGTTTTGACGACGAGAACCACGGTATGAAGAAGAACGTGTGTGACAACCAGAGTACGGAATGACGTCGACTTCTTTGGAAAGTCGACGACAACCTCAGAAAAAGTCGACGGAAATTTCGCTAGTGTGACAGCGCCTTTACCAGCATATACCGAAGACCCATTGATTTACAACTCGCGTGAGAGAGCTACAATGTAATAATGGAGGAGAAAGGACGAGAGGGAAATGACGTTCCTCATTCCCAGGACATGATTGAATATTGCATGAGTTATCTGTCGCAAAAAAAAAAAAAAAAAAAAAAAACTCATTTCTGCATGTAATGAAATGGGATACCGTTCCCTCGAGGTAATAGCTGTCTAATGCTTGTGTACAGTCATGACATAGTACTGTCATTTCGACATAAAACCCGAGTAATTCTCAGGTTTATTATTATTAGATACAAACAGTGCTTCGTTATACTGGTTTTCATGCAGTACATTTAAATAATTTGTTTGTATGGTGTTTTTATGTTGCATGGAACCAGTGGTTATTCAGCAACGGGACCAACGGCTTTAACATGACTTCCGAACCACGTCGAGAGTGAACTTTTATCACCAGAAATAAGCATCTCTAACCCCTCAATGGAATGGTCGAAAATCGAACTAGCTGCCAAATACCACAGAACCTCACTCCCTCTTATGAAGGGCAGAATCAAATCTTATATTCCCCAAAAGAATTAAAAATACGGGAGAGAATTTCATCAGCTTTATGGAAAAACAGAATAAAAATATACACATAAAGCACGTGTAGTGAGCTTTCAACACTGTCTTTCTTATCTACAGTGCTTTCAAGATGGCGAAATGTTAAATTAATGTTATTACTTTTACCATCTTATGTTTATTTCATTATTATAACACCTTAAAAAAGGCTTTCTCCCCGTCATAATTCTTCTTCAAACTTGGTTGTTACTGTTCTCAACACAGTTTCTTGATAATAATCGCAAAACACTACTATGTATCAAAGGATATTTTATGAGCTCAGACAAGACTGTCTATAGTGTCCAGCTATCTATATCAATGAATTATACAAACGCGCATCAAAATTTAAAAATTTCTCTGAGCATTATATCAATTTAACAGCTTATATATATATATATATATATATATATATAATATATATATATATAATATATATATATATATATATTATTACATTCGTGGTTTATTCTACATTTTCAAGTTTACACTGAAAATGCAGAATAAACTAATAAAGTTCTTGTTTAAAGTCCCGGTTTTCACTCACCTCTTTACGTGGATTATATATATATATATATATATATATATATATATATATATATATATATATGTGTGTGTGTGTGTGTGTGTGTGTGTGTATATATGTGTATTATATATATGTATATACAATATATATATATATATATATATATATATATATATGAATAATTATCTCATCCCCGTGATTCATATAAACTATTCGAGCTACAAATGTCCTTTAATATCTAATACGCTCTACCTCGGAATTAATATATTTACATATATGTAAACCGAAGGTGAATTTTTTTGTTGACAATAATCTCGTTCTCTCGTTGGTTCGAACCACCGCCCAGCGGACGGAGAAGAAATCAGGACTTCAGTGACGTTATATATATATATATATATATATATATATATATATATATATAATATATATATATATATATATATATAAAGACAGAGAGACGTATCAACATTAAGAGACAGAAAAAACTAAGCTAGTACAGCACCACACATACTGCCGTGCAATGTTTCAAATTGAAGCATGATGAGGTACGACACAGTAAACAAAGTCATTTGCCGAGGAAAATAAATCTCCTCACTTACCGCCCCCTGCCTTTCTGGCTGAGTCATGGAACACTGGCGACGAAATTATAACAGTTGAGTTTACGACAGTCACTTGTCAAGAAGTACTAGGTCCTCTGCTTCAATTAGGCGAAATGGGACACTCTTGTTTTATCGAGGAACAAATGTGGTGACCTACATCGATTCCATCGCGTGAATTTGTTTACTCATGTACTTCCTGTATTAACACTTATTCGCCTACTTCCTGTATTAACACTTACTCGCCTTATTTTTCTATATGTGAATGACGCTCAGACTTTTGCCTGATTAATTCTAAGGCGAAACCCCCGGTTAATAAAATTTATAATCAATAGTATCAAGGTTTTTCTTTTATAGCCCGGCCCTCTAAATTAATCAGTCTCTCAATCATTTTGTTTTACCTAGGTTTAGTTTTAGCCGTTATTCTAAACCTTCCTATATACCTGATAAATAAAACAAGGTGCGATCCTACCTCCAGCTTACTCGGGAAGCGTGATAAAGTCTACGATCATGAATAGCATTGTTTCACCAACGAAAATTAAAATAAATATGCTATATTTTATTAGAAATAATTGTTCTGTACTGTTTAACCTCCATATTTATTTTTTACATTTTGTGATCCGACCTCCAGCTTACTCGGGGCGCGTGCTAAAGTCTGCGGTCATATAGAGCCGCGGTCCACGAAACTCTCAGCCGGCCGTGGTGGCCTATGTCGTTGCATTGCCAGGTGCACGGCTATGGCTAAATTTAACCTTAAACAAAACAGAAACTACTGAGGCTAGAGGGCTGCAATTTCGTATGTTTGATGATTGGAGGGTGGATGATCACCATACCAATTTGCAGCCCTCTAGCCTCAGTTGTTTATAAGATCTGAGGGGGGACAGAGAAAGTGCGGACGGACAGACAAATAGCCACCTCAATAGCTTTCTTTTGAAGAAAACTAATAAGGACAGATCGTCAAAATACAACTAGAGTTCAAATCTCTGGCAATCAGAAAATATGTAGCTGATTTACTACATGGAATTGCATACTTTTTTCCTTGTATACTTTTCTCATTATATAATCACTTAATCAAAGTCGTCTATTGTCAACACTGACCAAAATGTTCTTATTATCAAATAAATGTCAGGCTTGAGTATTTATTCTATCCAATGTTGTTGGCTTAGAATTAATTAGCTTAATACTGCCTACGAATGGAAAAGCTATCATTTGAATGGAGAAACAAATCCACAGTTATGTAAATGTACATAATATTTAAATTCAAAACTTCAGGGATATCTTTCGGGAATCTGTCGGTTTCCCTTATCAATCTCCTTAAAGTGTTATATTTAAATATATGTACATTTACCTAACTGTTTGGGATTTGTTTCTCCATTGCTATCATTCTAAGCCTTGGAATATACTGCTTCCAGTATATATGTCCGTCAGAGACTTGCCTCCCCAGTCGCTATAACAACGGCTAACAAGATCAAGGGCAGCAGTAGCAGGCTAGGGCGCCTTGACCACCGACACTAGACCTAGAATCCGAAAAGAACAAGATGGCGTGTTCTTAATCGCCACGTTCATTGTCGTCGCCATAGTGCGATTGAAACACTTTTTCCAAGTCACTTTTGCTGCGTTGCTGTTATTTAGGGCATGTCCTCGACTTGTCCGAAAGCCTAACTTTATATAAACGACTTCGGCATGAGGTTCAATTAAGGCAAAGAGTGGTTGGAGAGCACTTTTTTCACTGTAGCACTAACTTACAAACGTTTTCCAGAACTTTAGGTAATGGCGAGAGTACGCAACAGAATATGTCTGTATGTACAATCAGCTCGGTGGAATAAGAGCAATATCTGTAATGTAGAGAGGGTGTTGGGGGGCAAGGCGGCTTATAAAATATTCAAATGTAATTCCGAGGTGTTACGCGCCAAGTTGAGGGGACTGCAGATCCCTCTGGGGGCAGGGATTGCAGTGGAAGAAGAGCTATTGGCGGCTGAGATTATTATAGTAGTTGCTCGCATAGTCCTGTCACTGAGGGATGTGGCAATTTAGGAGTGGCAGTAAGTGTATATGCGCCTTTTCAATTACCTTATCATTGCTGGTTGACAGTGTATTGATTAATGGACTGACGGCCATAATCAATCAATATTCTTCTACTAATGGTAGTTCACCACCGTAGGGCAGAAGGGACTCTGCAAATAACCTTAAGTAATGCATACAGTCCACCATGTAGGAGGGGATGAAGAGAGCTGAGAGCTTGAATTATGACAGCTTGAAATATGAAGACCGAGTGGAACCAATAGGTGAAAGAATATAACTTCGGTAGTATTAATATTCTAAAGTTTCAAGAAGTGGAAAAATATAGCTTCGGTATTAATATTTTTAGAGTTTAACGTCCTTACACCAAATGTTGAAGGATCATAAAAGTAATTTTAGGATTTGAAACAAAGATCTAACAAACCAAGTGGATACCGGAATGGGCCTTACAAATCGCACTCACAGTATCGAGTTATTGACTTCTCTTTCCGCACTGAGCCACCAGGTGTCAGAAAAAAAAGGGCATTGATAATTCACAGTACTCCATGAAAGCCCCCTACTGTCACATACTGTGGACTTGTAATTATTACTTGTCCTCTTCCTCAAACGAATCGACCACATCTCCATCAATACACGTCAGCATTCTTGGGTCTTTGGATGCAATTAGTTCCTTAAATGGAACAACAGCCTTCGTTAGAATATATACCAGAGCACCAATGGCTTTGGTATTCTCCTCTGCTAGTCGAGTGCCTTTTTTTCGTGTAAATTTCCTTTAGCCTTTGACCACTAGCGGATCCAGGGTGGAAGTTGGTGGGGCAGATGGGTACGTGCCCCCCTAAATGAAATATAATGACAAAATAACAATATTGATGATTTAGATAACAGTGACGTAATTTAGAAAAATAAAAATGGGGAAAAATTAAAATTCTATCATAGAAATGAAACAATTTTGTGAAAATAACAACAACAACAACAACAACAACAACAACACTAATAATAATAATAATAATAGAATAATAATAAATATAATAAAGAATAATAAGAAATAAATAATAATAAGAAATATACAGTTATATTATACATATATTATACATATACCTTATATATATATATATATATATATTATATATATATATATATATATATATATATAATATACATATACTATGATATTATATTATATATGTATATATACATATATATACATATACTTATATATATATATATATATATATATATATATATATATATATATAAATTCTTCTCATAAAACAGGTACGTCTTCAGTATAAAAGGCCCATTAAAACAATCTGATTTCAAAAGTTTAAACCAGAGTGTTTTAATGGGCCTTTTAAACACACACACACTTCACACATACAAACACACACACACACACACACACACACATATATATATATATATATATATATATATATATATATATATATATATATATATATATATGTGTGTGTATATATATATATATGTATATATATATATATTATATATATATATATATATATATATATATATATATATATATATATATATATATATAGTATAATACGAAAATGATTGGGTACACCTTGAAATTTTGCTGGATCCGCCAGTGCCTTTGAGTAAATTATTATCCCCAAGGCAGTGAGAAGTTACAACTTACTAAAGGAGGTTTGCAGTATGTATACACACTGCTCAAGAGAGACAAAGTAACTGACCCATGATAACCTCATTCTGTCCTTTAGCCGAAGGTTTGACACCAAATACAATTTACCTTCATGGCCAAGAAAATTTCCACGTCGATGAGATATCTTTCTCAGGGGCTATTTGTAGGTGGAATTGAAAATCTCAATAAACAGCCCAACGCCATAACCCAACATCTCGCAATGCTATGGAAAATATTACCGCAATATGAAAATACTTGAAAAATAAGTTTAAAATCAAGAACGTTTATTGACATGACAAAGATTTTTCCTGAAAGAAAAATCTACACCAGGTGACAAGATCAACTAGTCTTGGCAAAAAAAAGGGGGGGAAATAAATTTGAAAAAATAATAAATAAAATATGAAGTTAGTCTTGGTAAAAAAAAAGGGGGGGACATGAAAAAAATAAAAAATAAAAAATGAAGTGTCAATGCCACCCATTACATGAACGCATAACTTGTCACTGCCAGGTCAATAAATGTCAAATTATTTTCTGTTAACCTTCACAGCTCTCGCGATCAAGCTGAAATTTCTTTAAAAAAAAATACCCAATTTGAGTTGACACGATATAGGAAAGGGAACATGAAAAAAGTAAAAAAGGAAGAAATAAAAATTTATATTTTATATATACATATACACACATATATATACGTATATATAGGTGTGTGTGTATGTGTATAGTAACCTGGGCACTACGCACGTATCAGAGTAAAAGCGAAAGGGACTATTTTCAATCTGTCAAGGCAATAAAGAAAAAGAGAGACATTGAAAGGGGTGGAACATGTCAGACGAAACACCCACTCCCCATCCAACAGCCCCCCCCCCCCCACCCCTCAAAAAAAAAGTCCCCCAAATCTAGGTCATTCCATGACCACCACTTTCCTCCGGTATAACTCGCCGCACGACATCGCGTCGATCACTGAGGAGGCATAAATAAATTCGACCTGAACAGGTGGAATAAATCAATAGCCCGAGAAATGGAAGACAAAGCTTGGGCAATACGATAAAACCGAAGACTCTCTGTCGTAACCTGAGGTCTTTGCGGATCAAGGACACGGGATTCCTCTCTCGCGCTCCCAAGGATTCTCGGGGTATAGGAAATCCATGGATAATGAGGTCTAATTTTCCTTAATAAGATGAAGGATGTAGGTGGAGGGAGATCTAGATCTTGCTGAAGGATTTCAGTGCGTGGGGTGTCGAGTTTAATGATTCAGGTTATAAGGGCTATTGCCCTTCGTGAATATAGGGTGGTTAATTCCTGTCGAATATTTCTGGAAATATTGTCAATGAACGCCTGCAATGGAGATGGTTACGTAGGTGATGCTAGCTATTATATAATAATAATAATAATAATAATAATAATAATAATAATAATAATAATAATAATAATAATAATAATAATAATAATAATAATAATAATAATAATAATAATATTGAAGGCGATATGCTGCTTCAGCTGCATAAAATAATCAACGGACATTGTACACCAGGTTTCAATATATACCTCTCTCTCTCTCTCTCTCTCTCTCTCTCTCTCTCTCTCTCTCTATGTATGTGTATCCTATAGTAATGTATGGTATGGTTATGTTGTATGTATGTATGTATGTATGTATGTATGTATGTATGTATGTATGTATGTTAGTATGTATGTTTGTATGTATTATGTATATGGTTATATATTTTTGTATATATATATATATATATATATATATATATATATATATATAATATATCTTAAAATTCATTGATCTTGACTTTTCCAATGTAGCCAATAGACGCGTTACTCGCCAACCTAAATAATATTTAAAAAGACACAATAGAAAATGCTTGAAAGAGGGTCTTCTACCTAAATAATAATAATAATAATAATAATAATAATAATAATAATAATAATAATAATAATTATATGCTGGAAGTAAACCCCCTTTTAAAGATGTTTCATCAAAAGTAATTGCTGCCTCAGCTGCATTGATTTTATATGATTTCGTCTCTATTTTCCTAATTATAAAATTAATGCAGCTGAGGCAACAATTACTTTTAATAAATAATAATAATAATATTACTAAACTTCATAAGTACAAAGCTAGAAGTAGCTCGTAACTGTAGACAAAATGAAAATAAAAATGAAACCTACTTTCCTCTGACCAAGAGCATTACAGTTTAATCTCCAAATTTAACGGGCAATTAATAGTTTGTTCTATGTGACTTTGTGTATAATGGTTCAAACTTTTTAATATATGGTATGTGATCTAACGGTAATACAAACTAAGCCTATTACCTGAGAGTATTTTAAAATGTCACGGAAATAAATTTATAATTCAGAATGATGTTTTAGGAAATATTTATTCACAGTGTCATGCGTCTTCTATTGTAAAGTGGAGCTACAACTTATATATTATACATTATATAATATTAATATATATATATATCTATATATTTATGATAGTTAATATATATGTATATGTATATATTCATAGTACTCAAAAAGGTCAAAGGTCAACTTCTAGACGATTAGATTTAATACACACACATAATATATATATATATATATATATATATATATATATATATATATATATATATATATATATATCTATATATATCCCATAAAACACATACAAAAGCATATTTACAACGCACAAATATATCAAAAGTGAATAAATGATTTCAGCGTGCCCAAAACACTCATTTCACTGATGGCTAATTGCACCTTGAAAGTAGAATCAATCTTTTAGTAAAAATAAAAGAAGTAAAAAAGAAAGAAAGTGGGAGGTAGGGCACAAAAAATAATTTCACCCCTTGAGAACTGATAAATATAGTTTGCATCATAATTTCGCAAGCAATTAAGTTTTCAAGGTCGGGGCGCTGTCTTCAAACCACCTTCAGAAAGGCGAAATTATATACAATAATGAGTTTCAAGATTTCAACAGATGTCACAATGAGAAATGACGTACCTAAGGTTGATTACTGAGTTTGATTCTAACATGTTTTCAAATGCAAAATTTAACCATAACGTTAATAAACGTTTTGCGTGGTGACGACATCTATCTCACAAAACCACAAAGTGGAAAAATAAGAGAAAAGTAAATGAGATGGGTTTATTATCATTAATTTTATTATTTTTATTTTTTCAAATTTTTATTATTTTTTATTATTTTCTATAGTTATTCATTTTTCCAATTTTTACAATTTTCATTACATTATTATTATTCTTTTTAAAATTTATTCTAATTTAAATTTTTTTTATTATTTTTATTTTTCAAATGTTTATAATTTTTATTACTTTTTTATTCTTTTTAAATTGTTTTTAATTAAAATTTTTTGGTATTATGATTTGATTTTTCACAATTTTTATAATTTTTATTAATTTATTTTTTATTCTTTTTTAAATGTTTTTAATTTTTAAATTTTGTATTATTTTATGATTTTTACACACCCCTTTATAATTTTTTATTTTATTATTTTTATTCTTTTTCAAATTTTTTATTATTTTTTATTATTTTATATTTATTCATTTTTCCAATTTTTACAATTTTCATTACATTATTATTATTCTTTTAACAAATTTATTCTAATTTAAATTTTTTTTATTATTTTTATTTTTCAAATTTTTATAATTTTTGTTATTACTTTTTATTCTTTTTTTTGTTTTGTTTTTAATTAAAATTTTTTTTGTATTTTTATTTTTAGATTTTTTAAAAAAAATTTTTATAATTTTTATTTAATTTTTTTTTTTTTTATTCTTTTTTAATTGTTTTTAATTTTAAATTTTGTTATTATTTTTATCATTTTTCAAATTTTTATAATTTTTATTACTTTATCTTTATTCTTTTTAAATGTTTATCAATTTTAAAATATTTTTAAAGTATTTTTATCATTTTTCAAATTTTTCACATGATTACTTTATTTTTATTCTTTTAATTTTTTTATTCTTTATTATTTTTGTAGTTTTTACTATTTTTGTTATTTTATTACTTTAACTATTATTTCAATCTATTTTCTGCTGTCTATTAGCCAATCAAGCAGCAGAATTTCCGGGCCAAAGGATATAGTCAAAGAACGAATATGTCCTGAACAAGTAAGCATGTTAGGCAAATTTCGCCACTTCGCATTGCTGACTCTTCCATTACCCTTCCATATAACTAAAGATTGGCCATTCCTCGCTTCTGCAGACCGTATAAACCGCGCCAAACACAAACGTTTTTTTATATATATAAGACGAGCAATTGAAAATTTACTCACATCTGTGACTGTATTTCCCTCTCGCGGCAATATTTGAGATTTCCAATAGTCATACAACCTTTCTTTCTTTTTTTCTTTTTCTTTTATTTTTTATTTTTACAGTGGTTATGTTATCATACGCTTGGTCAGGTTCCTCTGTTTTCTCTTTTTGTATTTTTCATTTTGGTCTCTACGAGGTGGGATGGGAAAACTGGACAACCGTTTCATGGCCAGCATTCCTTTAACAAGTTGCACAGTAAAACAAACTACAGATAATCTACAACCAACTTGTGTCAAACACGAGCCTTAGAACTTAAAAGCGATACAGAATTACATACTTCAGGAAATGCGTATTAAATATTTTACTGGGATTCAGTAAAATGTACATAAAGGTGACTAACCCACACCCTTGCTTCAAGAGGTATGTAGAGTTCACAGACTGAAATTCAACCACATTCAACAAGAAAAAGAATCCACAACCTCATTCAGTATCTCATAAAAACAAACTACCAAGAACTCCTAAATTGCTATGATCCTTGAAGAAAGCAATTTGACATAACGAAGTGTAAGCAATTTTGGCAGGTCACCAGAGGACGAGGCAAAAGTGCAATCAGCTGATTTTGAAGAACGTCTCCCCTTGAACTACGTCATTAACGCGACCATGAAAGAAATAAAGCTGTGTGTGGGAGGGAAGGTTCAAGCCATTTTTTGACCTTTGAACTGCATCATACGAAGGTCAGGTCTCTTTCTGTCGATACTACTTACCTGTCTTGACAGAGTGGCTGTAGTATAATGTGTGATCTGGAAAATAATCCGTCCATTTGGCACGAATCAAGTTCCAATGAGAAGTAGTTAATAAAGTCATGATATTTAGCGTTTCATTACGGTATTTTTAAAAGATAAAATAAAAATACCATAAAGCTTAACAACACAATAAAATTATGATATTCAGCGTTTTATTAAGTTACTTTTAAAAGATAAAATAAAAAACAAAACTTAACAACACAATAAAATTATGATATTCAGCGTTTTATTAAGTTACTTTTAAAAAATATTAAAAAAACACATAGCTCAACAACAATGGAATAATAAATGCAATTACCGAATGCAATTTGAAATGAAAGCACTGTATTTGTCCTCTGGACAATAATCCGCTCATTTGGCACGAATTAAGTGGCAATGAGAAGTATGCAATAAAGTCATGATATTTAGCGATTCATTACGTTACTTTTAAAAGATAAAATATTTTAAAAATCACGAAGTTTAACAACTCAACTTTTGAAAATACGTGTAGTATTTTACGACGGAATAATAAATGCAATTACCGAATGCAATTTGAAATGAAATTACATTACGCACACGACTGGAAAAAAAAAAGGTCTCGCTTCCATGGCATAGCCCTGGCGGCTGGAAACGATGTCAATTCCAGACGGACGTAAAAATGTGTCTCTGGATGCTAGACTTCACTTTAATCTTAATCGCAGTCTAGTTTTTTTTTTACAACCTTTGGGATGGGAAGCACCAAAGCAATTTAACGATTTTTTTTTAACTTCGTAACCTCGGAACTTATGAAGGGGCAGCTCTTCCTATAATCAAGTATATTTATGACTGCAGGTTCAGCATTTTTTCAAATATTCTCATCAACTCCATCAGACCATGAAAATGAAGTCTAATTAAATGAAGGAATATACGGAAGAACCAACGGTAATTATTCAACCAAAATAAACTGTAATAGCATACATTGGGAATTGTATATTATATACCCATGGGCACATGGAAACGTCAGTTGTACGCTATAACTTACACAAAATATATCTATAATTATACTGAAGTAGGAATTTTCATGACGAAACCATGGAATATATATATATATATATATATATATATATATATATATATCAAATATACATTATATATTATATGAAGCAAATAAAATCAAAATTTCCCCATTTTTCCATATTACATCACGTCAAAATTGACGAATATACTTACTAAAAGCAGTTATTATGACTGGGTTGGCTTACTGGGAAAGGTCACAGGTCATAAACAAAAATAATAAATAAATAAAAATTTTAAAAAGTACAAAATGCGCCGATGTTATTTCTGCGCAGTCGAGTTTTCTGTATAACGTATAATGCTGTATAAAACCATCAACTATGACTGGCAGCTCTCCAGTTGCTCACCAGATGCGGTAGAGTAAGATTGCGTCCCATGGCTCCGGGAAAGCGCTGCCTGATGCACGATCCGTGGCTAACTTTAACCTTAAAAAAATATAAACTACTGAGGCTAGAAGGTTTCAATTTGGTATGTTTGATAACTGGAGGATAGATGATCAACATGCCAATTTGCAGCCCTCTAGCCTCAGTAGCTTTTTAGATCTGAGGATTAAAGGACGGACGGACAGAAAGTACGCGCAATAGTTTTATTTCACATAAAATTAAAAAGACAAATTAATCTGGCCAGCAGGATCGGGTCAGCACACGAGTAAGCTCATTTGGCGGACTGGAATGGGTCAACAAAAATTAACTTATAAAGCATATAACGAATGATTGCATAACAAATTACGAGTAATTATCTTCCGGCGCGAATTAGTCCACTGATGGCCATAACATTCATACCCACGACACGCGATCGCTCGACATTTTGACGTTTCTATTCTCCAGTGGGGGATATCGCTCGTAAGAACGCATAAAATTAATGGAGATATTACACATCATGCTTCGTCTTACGTCTGTGCCTTGCTTTATGTACGCGTAATTAGATACCGAGTGAAATTGGCTTTCATCATGGTAAATCAGATAAATATTCAGAAAGTCTTCATAGGTATACAACTTGATGCACTGGTAAATAATTGATTTCAGATTGGTTGATGGAGAAATAAGCTGAAAGATAAGCACGTAAAATGCATCACGAGGTTTATAGTTAGCAGTTGTAAGCTAATTATCTTGTTAACATCTAATTTTCTGCTTGATCGTAGCATCGTATAGGCCTTCAACATTCTAACGTAACCGCTTGACAGAATTGCTTGCTTAAGCCTTAACTCTTGTAAGTCTATGTTTATCTTCATTTACTTATTCGCACGTCCTTTATCCTTTCTTTTAACACGGAAGTTTTCTTTGAATAAGAGTGTGGAGTTTTTATTGGCTTTTGTCTAATTTGCGACTCTATTATGAAGAATTAGAATAACAAAAACACGGTCATTTATAGAAACAGCAACGGATGCTTTCTTTCTTGTTTTATCTCACACACACGCACACACATACATACGTGTGTGTATATATATATGTATATATAATATATATATATATATATATATATATATATATATATATATATATAGTATATATATATATATATATATATATATATACATATGTGTGTGTGTATATATATATATATATGCACAAAAACTCCAAAAAGCAGATATTATAAGATCGCGGATTCTAATGATAAGGTTTCCGGTGAAGAATCTATCATCAGGGACCAATAATCAATAGACTCATTTTAGATGATGATCTGAAACCGATCTTAAATTTTTTTTTATTTCATATTTTGGGAAAAGCAATCACAGACCGCGTACAAATCGACCCGCTTCATCATGATTCAGAAATGGATCCGAGAAGGGTCGTACTCGCAACATATTCTGAAAGACGGGCAACTAAGCCCCAAGAATTGGCCAAGCACTGGGACCTATGAGGTCATTCAGCACTGAAACGGAAACCGACAAGTAAAAGGTCTGAAAGGCGTAACAGGAGGAAAACCTCAAAGCAGTTGCACTATGAAGCAATTGTTAGGAGAAGGTGGAAAGTGAGATGGAAGAAGAGAATATGAACGGAGGTACAGTAAAAGATACGAGAGGGGTTGCAGTTAGGGGCCAAAGCCACGCTGCAAAGAACCTTCAGTAATGCCTACAGTGCACCGCATGAGGTGCACTGACGGCACCACCCACCTACGGGGCTAAGCACCAGGAACCACTCAACTAACGTTTGAAAATTATCTAAAAAAACACCATCCAGAAAGATTTTCAATAACCATAAATGACAGAGAGAGAGAGAGAGAGAGGAGAGAGAGAGAGAGAGAGAGAGAGAGAGAGAAGACGTTACTGTCACAAAATCCAACCTGATAAAAAGGGATTAAGTGACGCAATTAATGATCTGAAAGTTGTTGACGCCTTGCAGTCATTCACTTCTGAATGATAGATGAGCGTGTCTGACTGATCCGGTTTTTATACTTTTACCACTTTTTATTTATTATTATTATTATTATTATTTCTTCATGCAGTTGTCATTTAGAAGCTTTGACAGATATAACGGAATAAAGATTTTCCTCCATTGGTCTGAGTGATCCAGTTTTTATACTTTTACCATTTTTTTATTAATATTATTTTCTATCCAAGCAGTTGCCATTTAGAAGCTTTGACAGATATAAGGGGAAAATTATTTTCCTATGTTGAACATCTGCTTTCATTCCAGGCAATGTTTGTATTCACTTAATTATTTCCAAATATACAATTCGTAAATGTGAATTTTCAGGATCATGCGCTACTTTGTAAGTGAAGAATGATCAAAACCCTGAGAATTCTATTTACCATATGGAAATAATAACATCACATGCTTACGTTCCTGAATGACTGACTGGCCTTGTCCAAATTAAGCAGCAAATTATGAGTTTGGGAAAGCAGAGGAAGGGGGAAAAGAAATTACATCAGAGGGAAAACGGAGCCATCAAGAAGCAATTGTTATAACGCCAGTTTAATCTACCGCTACGCATCTGCAGGAATGTTTGTTTGTTTGTTTGTATGGTGTTTTTACGTTACATGGAACCACCAGTGGTTATTCAGCAACGAGACCAACGGCTTTACTTACGTGACTTCCGAACCACGTCGAGAGTGAAATTCTATTACCAGAAATACACGTTTCTCACACCTCAATGTAAGGCCCGAGAATCGAACTCGCGGCCACCGAGGTGGCACGCCAACACCATACTGACCACGCCACTGAGGCGCTGAATTGCTGCCAACCCGGAAAACAACGATAATATTCCTGAGAATAGTGTGTGAATCTTCATCAGTAAAAGTGTCAAATAATGGCTCAGTTGCATCGAATCTTAAGTATGGGATATGGAATTCAGGCCAAAGGCTAAGCGCTGAGACCTATGAGGTCATTCAACACTGAAACGGAAACTGACAGTAAGGTTTGAAAGGTGTAACAGGAGGAAAACCTCAAAGCAGTTGCACTATGAAAAAATTGCGTATGAGGGTGGAAAATCATATGGAAGAAAGAAAATATGAACGGAGGTACAGTAAACGGAAATGAAAGAGGTTGCAGCTAGGGGCCGAAGGGACGCTGCAAAGACCTTTAATTAGCCTACGAGGTACACTGACGGCACTACCCCCCTACGGGTATGGAATAGTAAGGGTCAAGCTCTGGTCTGAAATACTGGGCCACTGGTGTGATTATCCCTTGCCAATACATAAAAGAAGGCTCATTGTGAACAGGATCTAAGAACTTATCGTATCCAAGATTATTTAACCTTCATAAAAAAACAGAGTAAATAAAAGGCAGACTTAATTATGCATGTATCACATTTTGAAAAATACGCTGCTATCAAATAATCAAAACATTAATAGAGCAGTCCTACGTTTCGACATTATTATAAAATCTACAAGGAATCTTAATTATGAAAATATGTCTTTTAACTTGACAAAGAAAAAAGAAAACTATTTTTTCACGGTTTATTC
>NC_061107.1:72817849-72845349 GCF_015104395.2 Macrobrachium nipponense
GAAAGAAAGAAAGAGATTAGAATCTTCAGACATACGAGTATACCGATACCCAATTCTAAGGGGTCACAATATGTAGATACGGTTATACTGAAAAGAATAAATGATTTTCAAAGCTAAAGAAACATTATATAAGACCCATATCCAGAGGGACACAGTGAAATTCGAATATACCGATGCATATTATTTATTAGTATCATTTCAGTAGATGAAACCTATTCACATGGAACAAGCCCACTAAGAGGGGCCACTCACTTGAAATTCAAGCTTCCAAAGAATGTTGGTTTCAACCGGCAGACCCAACACTGCAGCAGTGGACTGATCATGATACAGAGCCAGTGAATTTTCATCCCCATTAGAGAGACGCGAACCCGCAACACCTGGGTAGCATACCACGACGTTAGCCACCATACCAACAGACACAACGACTCAGTTTATCCAACCCAAAAATTGAACCAAATAATAAAATCAAGGAACGCACATTCATACTTCTGCTGACGTGGGCATAAAGAGAGATGCCTCCCAGAAGAAGCAGAGGTTTGCCAAATTTGATCTGCCACAACTTGGCAGACATGATATAGATCAGAGGTTCCCAAACTGTGGCCATGGGTCCATGTAGCAGAATTCAAGGGGCCATAATCTGACAATATTTATTTATGAAACCATGGGTTTTATACATAGTTGGGATATGCTTGGCTGTGGGCGATGGACCATGGGCAAGTATCTTGCATGAAAAGTGGACATAACGACCAGAAAAAGTTTGGGAACCACTGATATTGATATGGTGAGACCCTAATCTAAGGGACATCATGAGACCTACGAGCTCCTACTCTGAAGATGAAGACAGGAAACCTGAAGTTCGAATAATTCACGAAGTTAATGATATAATATAAACAATTGTTATTTCCATTTTGCATATCGCTGCATTAACGAACATTGCGATACTATCTGGAGCAATGTTTCAGCTAAAGATTCTTTGAAGCAACATGACATTCTCAATACTCTTAGAAATCATCGGTGGCACGAGAACTGCCCAACCAAAAACGAAAAACAAAAGAAGAGGTCACTCAGAACCCAAAGGAAACTCACAACTTCCGGCCGATCCTGAGATAATAAGAAGAAGTAAGGGGGTGAGTTGAGTTGAGTGAGAGAGAAAGAGAAAAGACAATCAATAACCGAGTAAAAGGGAGTACGAAAGGGGGCGCTGGGGAGGGGTTTTGGGGTAGGGGGAGGTAGGGATAGTGTGGTGGTCCTTGAGGCTGAGTCACAAACAAAGCTTGTTAGCCCGTTTGCACGACACCACGCTGAGGGGAAACCACATACTGCAACTTTCATCTATTTGTTGATGAGAATGGAGCTATACACTGAAGAGGGAGAGAAGACGTTTTGGCAATGGATCATGGGTGAAGGGAAGACGTTTTGGGATTGGATCATGGGTGAAGGGAAGACGTTTTGGGATTGGATCATGGGTGAAGGGAAGACGTTTTGGGATTGGATCATGGGTGAAGGGAAGAGGTTTTGGGATTGGATCAGGGGTGAAGGGAAGACGTTTTGGGATTGGATAATGGGTGAAGGGAAGACGTTTTGGGATTGGATCATGGTTGAAGGGAAGACGTTTCGGGAATGAATCATGGTGAAAGGGAAGACCGTTTTGTTGGGGATGATCATGGGTGAAGGAAGACGTTTTGGGTATTGGAGGATCCAGGGGTGAAGGGAAGACGTTTTTGGGATTGGATCATGGGTGAAGGGAAGACGTTTTTGGGCAATGGATCATGGGTGAAGGGGAAGAAGAACAGTTTTGTTGGCATTTAAATGGATCATGGGTGAAGGGGAAGACGTTTTGGCAATGGATCATGGGGAGTGAAACGGGAAGCACGTTTAGGGAAGCATGGATCATGGGTGAAAGGGAAGACGTTTTTGGCATTGGATCATGGGTGGAAAGGGAAGACGTTTTCGGGGAAATGGATCATGAGTGGAAGGGAAGAAGGAACGGTGGGTGTTTTGGGAAATTGGATCATGGGTGAAGGGAAGACGTTTTGGGATTGGATCATGGGTGAAGGGAAGACGTTTTGGGATTGGATCATGGGTGAAGGGAAGACGTTTTGGCAATGGATCATGGGTGAAGGGAAGACGTTTTGGCAATGGATCATGGGTGAAGGGAAGACGTTTTGGGATGGGTCAATGGTGAGGGAAAACGTTTTAGGCAAATGGATAATGGGTGAAGGGAAAGATGTTTTGGCAAGGGATAATGGGTGAGGGGAAGAACGTTTTGGCAATGGGATCATGGGTGAAGGGAAGATGTTTTTGGGCAATTGGATCATGTGAGGGAAAGGACGTTTTGGCAATGGGTCCATGGGTGGGAAGAGAAAGGACGGGTTTTTAAGGGCATTGGATCAAAGGGTGGGAAGGAGAGTTTTGGCAATGGATCATGGGTGAAGGGAAGACGTTTTGGCAATGGATCATGGGTGAAGGGAAGACGTTTTGGCACTGGGTCATGGGTGAAGAGAAGACGTTTTAGCATTGGATCATGGGTGAAGGGAAGATGTTTTGGCATTGGATAATGGGTGAAGAGAAGACGTTTTGGCACTGGGTCATGGGTGAAGGGAAGATGTTTTGGCATTGGATCATGGGTGAAGGGAAGACATTTTGGCAATGGATCATGGGTGAAGGGAAGACGTTTTGGCATTGGATCATGGGTGAAGGGAAGACGTTTTGGCATTGGATCATGGGTGAAGGGAAGATGTTTTGGCATTGGATAATGGGTGAAGGGAAGACATTTTGGCAATGGATCATGGGTGAAGTGAAGACGTTTTGGGATTGGATCATGGGTGAAGGGAAGACGTTTTGGCATTGGATCATGGGTGAAGGGAATATGTTTTGGCATTGGATAATGGGTGAAGAGAAGACATTTTGACACTGGGTCATGGGTGAAGGGAAGACTTTTTGGCATTGGATCATGGGTGAAGGGAAGACGTTTGGCATTGGATAATGGGTGAAGGGAAGACATTTTTGGCAATAGGATCATGGTGAAAGGGAAGACGTTTTGGATTGGATCAATGGGTGAAGGGAAGACGTTTTGGCATTGGATCAGGGTGAAGGGAAGAAGTTTTGGGATTGGATCTATGGTTTTGGAAGGGAAGGACGTTTTGGCAATGGAATCATGGGAGTGAACGGGAAGACGTTTTAGGCAATGGATCATGGGTGAAGGGAAAGGAACGTTTTTTGGCAATTTGGATCATGGGTTGAAGGGAAGACGTTTCGGGAAATGGAAATTTTTGGTCATTGGGTGAAGGGAAGACGTTTTAGGATTGGATCATGGGTGAAGGGGAAAGACGTTTTTGGGATTTGGATCATGGGTGAAGGGAAGACGTTTTTGGGATTGGATCATGGTGAAGGGACAGACGTATTGGCAATGGATCATGGGTGAAGGGAAGAATTTTGGCAGGATCATGGGGAAGGGAAGACGTTTTGGGATTGGAATCATGGGTGAAGGGAAGAACGTTTTGGCATTGGGAATGGGTCGAAGAGAAGACGTTTTAGGCAAGGATCAGGGTGAGGGGACGACGTTTTGCGGCAATGGGATCATGGGGAAGGGAAGACGTTTTGGCAATGGATCATGGGTGAAGGGAAGAATGGTTTTGGCACTGGGTCAAGGGTGAGAGAAGACGTTTAGCATTCGGACATGGTGAAGGGAAGATGTTTTGGCATTGGATAATGGGTGAAGAAGAAGACGTTTTGGACTGGGTCATGGGTTGAAGGGAAGATGTTTTGGCATCGGACATAGCGGGAAGGGAAGTACATTTTGGCAATGGATCATGGGTTAAGGGAAGAAACGTTTTGGGCATTGGATCGATGGGTGAAGGGAAGACGTTTTCGGAAATTTTTGGATCATTGGGTGAAGGGAAGACGTTTTGGATTGGATCATGGGGCGTGCAGGAAGGACGTTTTGGCAATTGGGAATCGATGGGTTTTGGAAGGGAAGACGTTTTGGGATTAAGGATCATGGGGTGAAGGGAAGAACGGTTTGGCAATTTTGGGATCAATGGTGTGAAGGGAAGAACGTTTTGAGATTGGATCTGGGTGAAGGGGAGACGGGTTTTTGGCAATGGATCATGGTGAAAGGGAAACGTTTTGGGCAATTGGATCATGGGTGAAGGGAAGGGAAAAGTTTTGGGATTGGATCATGGGTTGAAGGAAGACGTTTTTGCATTGGATAATGGTGGAAGGGAAGACGTTGGCAAAATTGGATATGGGTGAGTGGAAGACATTTTGGGCAATGGAAAATGGGGGGGAAGGGAAGACGTTTTGGCAATTGATTTCCATGGTGAAGGGAAGACGTTTTTGGCATTGGATCATGGTGAAGGGAAGACCCGTTTTGGGACTACTGGGTCAATGGGTGAAGAAGAAGACTTTTAGCATTTTGGATCAATGGGGTGAAGGGAGAGCTTTGATCCATTGGGATAATGGTGAAGGGAATAAGAACTTTTGGGCACTGGGTCCATGGGTTGAAGGGAATACGTTTTTGGCATGGGATCATGGGTGAAGGGAAGACATTTTTGGCAATTTTGGGATCATGGGTTGAAGGGAAGACGTTTTGGGCATTGGATACATGGGTGAAGGGAAGACGTTTTGGCATTGGATCTGGTGAAGGAGATGTTTTGGCATGGAAAAATGGGTGAAGGGAACAATTTTGGCATGGGAATTTTCAATGGGTGAAGGGAATTTTACGTGGGATTTTGAATTCATGGGTCAGGGGAAGGGAAACGTGGGGGGCATTGGAACATTGGTGGAAGGGAATTTTAATTTTTGGCATTAAGGGATTTTAATTGGGTTGGGAAGGGAAGAAGACATTTTGAACACTTTGGAACATGGGTTAAGGGAAGACGTTTTGGCATTGGGAATCATGGGTGAAGGGAAAGACTTTTGGCATTGGAATTTTTAATGGGTGACGGGAAGACGGTTTGGATTGGATTCATGGTTGAAGGGAAGACGTTTTGGGATTGGATCATGGGTGAAGGAAGACTTTTTGGGGGTTGGATCATGGGTGAAGGGAGGACGTTTTTGGGATTGGAATGCAGGGTGGGAGGGAAGACGTTTTGCAATGGATCATGGTGAAGGAAGACGTTTTGATTGGATCATGGTGAAGGGAAGACGTTTTTGGATTGGATCATGGGGTGAAGGGAAGACTTTTGGTATGGTCATGGGTGAAGGAAGACGTTTTGGGATTGGATATGGTTAAGGAGACGTTTTTGGTGATTGGGTCATGGTGGAAGAAGACGTTTTGGGATTGATCATGTGGAAGGGAAGACGTTTGGGATGGATCATGGGTGAAGGGAAGACGTTTTGGTGGATTCTGGTGTGAAGGGAAGCGTTTTGGGATTGGATTCAATGGGTGGAAGGGGAACGTTTTGGGAATTGGAGCATGGGTTTTGAATGGGTGGCGTGGGGTGGAAGACGTTCTGGGATTGGATCATGGGTGAAGGGGAAGACGTTTTTGGGAATTGGGATGGTCATGTGTGAAGGGAAGACGTTTTTGGGATTGGATAATGTTGAAGGGAAGACGTTTTGGATTGAATCATGGGTTAAGGGAAGACGTTTTGGGATTGGATCATGGGTGAAGGGAAGACGTTTTGGGATTGGATCATGGGTGAAGGGAAGACGTTTTGGCATTGGATCATGGGTGAAGGGAAGACGTTTTGGCATTGGATCATGGGTGAAGGGAAGACGTTTTGGCAATGGATCATGGGTGAAGGGAAGACGTTTTGGGATTGGATCATGGGTGAAGGGAAGACGTTTTGGCATTGGATCATGGGTGAAGGGAAGACGTTTTGGCAATGGATCATGGGTGAGAAGAAGTTTGGGATTGATCATGGGTGTAGGGAAGACGTTGTTTGGGCGGATTGGATCATGGGTGGAAGGGAAGACGTTTTGGGATTGGATCCATGGGTGAAGGGTAAGACGTTTTGGGCAATGGACCATTGGGTGAAGGGAAATACGTTTGGCCTGGATCATGGGTTTTTGGAAGGAAAGGACTTTTGGCAATTGGATCATGGGTGAAAGGGAAGACGTTTTGGGCCATTGGAATCATGGGTGACGGGAAGACGTTTTTGGCAATGGATCAAATGGTGAATTTTGGGAAGACGTGCACTGGATAATGGATCAGGGTGAAGGGAGACGTTTTGGAATTGGATATGGCGGTTTTGGAAGGAAAGGGGCCGTTTTGGGGATTGGATCATGGGAAGGGAAGACGTTTTGGCAATGGATCATGGGTGAAGGAAAGACTTTTTTGGGATTGGATCATGGGTGAAGGAAAGAAAATTTTGGCAATGGACATGGGTGTGGAAGACGTTTTGGCAATGGATCATGGGTGAAGGGAAGACGTTTTGGCAATGGATCATGGGTGAAGGGAAGACGTTTTGGCAATGGATCATGGGTGAAGGGAAGACGTTTTGGCAATGGATCATGGGTGAAGGGAAGACGTTTTGGCACTGGAATAATGGATTGAAGGGTAGACGTTTTGGGATTGGTCCATGGTGAGGGAAGACGTTTGGTTATGGCTCCTGGGTGAAGGGAAGACGTTTTTTGGCAAGGGATCTGGGTGAGGGAAGACGTTTTGGCAATGGATCATGTGGGAAGGAACGTTTTTGGCATTGGGATAATGGTGGTGAAGGGAAGACGTTTTTGGCGTTGGATAATATGAGGGAAAGGAAGGACGTCTTCAGCAATGGATCATGGGTGAAGGGAAGATTTGTTTTTGGCAATTGGCTCATGGGGAAGGGAAGACGTTTTTGGGCAATGGATCTGGGTGAAGGGAAGAATTTTTGGATTGGGGATGGATGGTGGGGAAGGGAAGACTTTTTGGCAATGGATCAGGGGTTGCGGGAAGGACGTTTCGGCAAATGGATAATGGGTGAAGGGAAGACGTTTTGGCAATGGATCATGGGTGAAGGGAAGACGTTGCTCTTGGCATTGTATAATAGATGAAGGGAAGACGTTTTCGCATTGGATAATGGGTCAAGAGACGTTGAACAAAATCTACAGCTATTCATGCCTTTGGCCTAATGCAGAATTTAAAACTCAAACTCAAATGACTTAGGTTATTTTACCCTGCATAGTAAAGTATACACTCTCACGTATATTAGTCACTTCTAAGAACCTTCCCTTTTGGAAAGAAGTGTAAAGGGCGAAGTTCATCTCATATTCGAGGAATGATGCCACTAATGAAATTCAGCACCAAATCTAATATACAGAAGCAGTTGCTTTTCTAAGGTGAAATATTTTTGACAAGAGATGTCATGATGAGTACTACTTTGAAGAAATACACTTTTCGAAACGTCGTAGCTGAAATATCTTAATTCTTTGTGAAGAAAAATCCTCAAAATCCATTAGCATACAATAAATATGACTATTAATCTGAAGTAGCACCAACTTCACTTTTTGAAATTAGAAATACTAGTAGAAAGAAAGACGCTACTGGTTATTAACTATAGTCCCTCGTTGGACGAGTGGTTTACGTGCTCGCCTACCGATTCGGTAGCCCAGAGTTCGATTCCCCGCTCTGCCAACAAGGAATTAATTAGAAATTAATTTCTCGATGTAATGTGGTTCGGCTTCCACAATAAGCTGTAGCTCCCGTTGCTAGGTATCCAACTGGTTCCTAGCCACGTTAAAATATCTAATCCTTCGGGCCAGCCCTAGGTGAGCTGATAATCAGGTCAGTGGTCTGGTTAAACGAAGATATACATAGCATGTTCTTGGTTGTAAATATCCCTTGCCAAGACCGTACAATTACAAAAAACAACGCATAGACGACGCAAAAACAGCGTGTGACAACAGTGATCCTCCTATTCCAGTATCTCAGCCATATCTATATCCTAACATGCCAGCGCCAATTCCTCGGAGGGGAAGACGCCCTTACACTGCACGTAGCGTCCGAAGACTCCTGAATATTCCCCCAAGAGCCGAGACTTATCTTATACGCCAACGCAACTCCGATAAGGCCAGCGGCGAATTATTCAATTTATGACCCTATTGATCGAACCGTGCTTATTCAAAGCACGCTAATGCGTGACGTCAGTCGAAGGTAGTTATAAATAAATAACGCAGGTAGGTGGCATACTGTGAATTTCTTTAATGCCACGGGGCGGAAATTAAGAATTTGTTAAGATTTTTTTTTTTCTCAGGTACAAGTTTGAATAATCGTACAGGGAGCAATTAATAGGTCCACTGTGTCGTAAGGATTTCGTCCTTGGTCACAGGATCCTAAAGGATTCTAAGACAATGGAGAACCGGAGGACATTTCGATTTCTCGTCTTTTACTTAGGTAAGTAAAGGACAAGAAGTCGAAAGGCCTTGGAGTACTCCATAGTTTCTATTTGCCTAGTGGAATTTGTCTTTATTTTATATAGATTCATCACGTTCCATATTTTCGTGATTCAGCTTTATATATTAATAAAGGTATAAGCCACGAAGGAAAAATAAACAACGGAGTTTCTGCAAGATCTTTCGACTCAACGTCCTTTACTCAGCAGATAAAAGATCTTGCAGAAACTCCGTTGTTTATTTCTCCTTCGTGGCTTATACCTTTATTTATGGATTTATCACGTTCCAAACTTTCGTGATTCAGTTATACAGCTTTATATATATATATATATATAGTATATATATATATAGTATATATATATATATATATATATTTATATATATATATATATATATATATATATATATATATATTATATATATATTATATATATATATAGTATATAAAGCTGTATAACTGAATCACGAAAGTTTGGAACGTGATAAATCCATAAATAAAGGTATAAGCCACGAAGGAGAAATAAACAACGGAGTTTCTGCAAGATCTTTTATCTGCTGAGTAAAGGACGTTGAGTCGAAATAAAAAAAGATCTTGCAGAAAACCCCGCCCCGTTGTTATTTTTTTCCTTCGTGGCTTATACCTTTATTAATATATAAAGCTGAATCACGAAAATATGGAACGTGATGAATCTATATAAAATAAAGACAAATTCCACTAGGCAAACAGAAACTATGGAGAACTCCAAGGCCTTTCGTCTTCTTGTCCTTTACTTACCTAAGTAAAGGACGAGAAATCGAAATGTCCTCCGGTTCATTGTCTTAGAATCCTTTAGGATCCTGTGACCAAGGACGAAATCCTTACGACACAGTGGACCTATTAATTGCTCCCTGTACGATTATTCAAACTTGTACCTGAGAAAAAAAATCTTAACAAAGTTCTTAATTTCCGCCCGTGGCAATTAAAGAAATTCACAGTATGCCACCTACCTGCGTTATTTATTTATAACTACCTTCGACTGACGTCACGCATTAGCGTGCTTTGAATAAGCACGGTTCGATCAATAGGGTCATAAATTGAATAATTCGCCGCTGGCCTTATCGGAGTTGCGTTGCGTATAAGATAAGTCTCGGCTCTTGGGGAATATTCAGGAGTCTTCGGACGCTACGTGCAGTGTAAGGGCGTCTTCCCCTCCGAGGAATTGGCGCTGGCATGCTAGGATATAGATATGGCTGAGATATATATATATATATATATATATATATATATATATATATATATATATATATATATATATATATATATATATATATATATATTATATATATATATATATATATATATATATATATATATATATATATATATATATATATATATATATATATATATATATATATATATATATATATATATATATATATATATATATATATATATATATATATATATATATATATATACTATATATATTATTATATATATATGTATATAATATATATATATATATATATATATATATATATATATATATATATATATACTAAACGATATGATGGCTCTTCAAGAGGTATGAATATATACCTGACAATAATTGTTTTGTCCCGAAATTGTTTATGACCTTGAAGAGAACGGACGACACTCTATATATATAATTATATGAAGAACTTATGATAGTAAATTAGGTAAGCCTACACGAGGGAGGAAATCAACATAACAGAGCAAAACAACATATGTTCTGACAGGCACAACAACAACATTCCAATATACGCGGCATGATTCAACTTATTGGTGTTGAGAGAGAGAGAGAGAGAGAGAGAGAGAGAGAGAGAGAGAGAGAGAGAGAGAGAGAGAGACTAGTCGCAGTAGAACGAGTATAGTAAGGACGTAAGTAATCCTTAACCCATCAAATAATTCTATTATTATTAAACCTCATGCGACCATGCCTGTCCATGAAACCACCAAGTGACAGATAATGTGACGAAGGAAGGACGTCACTTAACGAAATGAATCCCAGAGATCGTTTTTCTTATTTTACAGCCTCCATAAAATTGCCCGTAAAATATAATATAGATTTTTATAGAAACTAAATTCCACAAATCCCTATGATCAAGGTATTTCCTAAAACGCGCCTATGAAGGGAACGGATGTCAAAAGCAGATTCAAATCAAATTATTCGCGAAAAGAACGTTACTGAATATCAAAAGACGTTTTTAATCCAATGATTTCTGAAGCAACGCCGCTGAATACGCAGAAGTTCACGAATCACTTTTATGAAATCATTTCAAAAACTGACTGAATGCCAATGGACGAAAGGAATTCAACTTGAATTTCTTCTCAATTGAATATTTCCCAGACCGTCACATCGTCACTGAATTCAGTGAGTTTGACGACATGGTTACTCGTTACAAAAATTTTTTCCAATAGAAGACATCTATTCTGTTTTCGTGGCCGTGTCGCGTTCACGGAATTATTCACGGAATTTCGTGCGAAAATAACGAAACATGACGTAGCACGGAGGGATTCACGTGTCGTCGCAAATTACCTTTCGACGTTGTTTGTTTCAAAATATATCTTTCTAGACAATAATGGGCAGGTGATGTCCTCTGCAAGTCGCTATTGATATATCTAATAAGATAGATCTTCCTAGCTTGTTTTTGTTTGTTTGTTTGTATGTTGTTTTTACATTGCATGGCACCAGTGATTATTCAGAAACGGGACCAACAGCTTAACGTAACTTCTAAACCACGTCGAGAGTGAACTTCTATCACCAGAAATACACATCTCTCACACCTCAATGGAATCCCCGAGAATCGAACTCGCGGCCACCGAGGTGGCACGCCAACACTATACCGACCACGCCACTGAGGCGCTTTCGTTCCTAGCTTGCAAGTCGTTCAATTGACGTTCCCAGCTTGCTAGTTGTTGCTAATATATCTAATATAATAGATGTTCCTAGCTTGCAAGCCGTTCCTAATATATTATAATATATATATAATATATATATACATACATACATACATATATATATATATATATATATATATATATATATATATATATATATATATGTATATAATATCTACATATCTAATAGCTAAAATATTTAATTTAGCTTCATTATAATGCGGTTACTAAGTTTTATAATATCATATTCTCCTAAAATCTTACGGACTTTCAAAAATTATTTTGCAAGGCAGGCGGGTAAATAGATAAATGTAGCGTGTCGCTAGGTCTACCTGTAAAAAAAACAGAATTCGTATCTAGCTGTAAGTAATTTTGTATATAGGAATCTATATGTACTATTGTGCATACACTAGTATTGCTCAGAAATAGTTTCCCCCCCCCTTCTTCTCTCTCTCTCTCTCTCTCTCTCTCTCTCTCTCTCTCTCTCTCTCTCTCAGTTCTGGTTCGAATGGTAACATTAGACTGTCCACACCGACCTCAACACGAGAGAGAGAGAGAGAGAGAGAGAGAGAGAGAGAGAGAGAGAGAGAGAGAGATTATGTACCTTTCTGAGAACGGAAGAATTAATTAGAAATCTGAGTTACATCTGCATTCCTTTACGCTTCATTCTGAAACTTGGAAATGAGAGAGAGAGAGAGAGAGAGAGAGAGAGAGAGAGAGAGAGAGAGAGAGAGAGAGTTTCTGAGCAAGGCTAGTGCATAGGCAGTAGATTCATATAAACAAAACGTCATATTAGTTTAAAATAACTGAGAAAAAAATGTCAAATCAGACACAGTCACAAGGCGGGGTTGACTCACTGCACGGAAAAAACACATAACAAAAGAAAATGTAAAAAAAAAAAATAATAAACAAGAGGCAAAGATAAAATTCCCACTGACCCCTTGACCTAGTGTGAGGTTCCACGTCCTTTAGCGCAGCTTATAGGCTTTGCCATCACGAACATTGCACTAATTCTTACTCAAGAGAAGAAAGAAGGAAGAGACGCAGAGATGAAAGGAGGGGGACGAGGTGGACGAGGAAAAAAAGATGGATAAATCCTTGACGCGGCAGATCTAAATCTCCACTGAATTATATAATCGCTGAAAAGAATTTTTCAAGGAATCCACTATAGTGCAGGTACTATATTACACACACACACACACACACACACACACACACACACACATATATATATATATATATATATATATATATATATATATATATATATATATATATATACATATATGTATACAGCACTCCAGCGATACTTCGAGCATATGACACTTCAACTGCTTCAAGACCTGTAACCTATATCCAATAATCCTGTAATACAGGGGTTCTTAACAGGGGGCATCCATACCCCTTGGGGCTATGAGAACCACAGGCTGGGGGTATGGGACTTGAACCCTGAATATCTGTATAATATTTGATTTTAATGTGTCAATGTATACGTGGATACATTTTTGTAAAATAACTGTCTAAAACTATTAATGCCTTTGATTTTCTTGCAATGTTCCATTCCTAGCTATTCATACCTAAAGTACGTAATAAACTAAGTATACTAAGTTATGTTGTCAATAAATAGGAATTCCGTTGGACTTGAGCCAAGGGGCGATGTATTGGTTGGCCCAGAGTCATCAAAAGGTTAAGATCCCCTGCTTGCAATATACTTCACAAATAAACTGCCCACAATGGCGCGACAAGACAGTGTTCTCAGAAACTAATTCCCTTCCTCTGTGAGCACAGGACGCCTTTGCGTGAGGAAAGGAACATTCCTCTCATTTCAGGGACGTGTGGCAGCTCAAGGGTAGATCCCATGTCTCAGACCATAACAACGCAATAGTAAGTCAAGTGCCTCGATTCTTAATAAGACGCATATTGTCGTGGCAATATGATGATTTGCGCGAATTCTTGACACAAAAACAATAAAATCGATAATGGGATTTTTTTCGGGATATTCAGCTGTCTGGTCCCACGTGGACCCCGAAGTCGCCCTGGCCAGCTGATCTCCTCACAACGATGACTCAAGAGACACAGCATACGTCACGTATCTTTTGTATGTATGTGTTCTTTCTTATTAATTGTCTCGTTAAACGTATCGTCATCATCATACGCATTACAATGCATTTCAGCCATGTGTACCTTAACTTCAGTCATGTTTTGTGTATCAATTCATATGTATATTTCCAATGTACCCTAATTTCAGGCATGTCTTGTGTATCAATTTATACGTATATTTCCAATGTACCTTAACTTCAGTCACGCCTTGTGTATCAATTCATATGTTTATTTCCAATATACCTTAACTTCAGTTATGTCATGCTCATCAATTCATATGTATGTTTCCATCTGTCAACAAACACAAATGAACGTGTGTGACCTCTAATTTCCTTCGACTGATGTCAGGCGCTATGTTTCCGTTCGCATGAAGTGTTGACTTGTCACAGTTTGTCGTCTGATAAAATCAGCAAGTTGTAGACTTCGCTACACTGTAAATAAAGATGCTTACGGAATATTACTATGACTAAATTTGAATCTAAAACGAACCACATCGAAATTCAGAAGCCAACATCCTATTGCTATTCGTTACGTATTCGGTAGGATATATTTACGAGTTGACAAAATTTAAAACGTTAGGTCTACTTTTTTCCGTGTTGCTTCTTTCATACGAAAAATAAAATTAACGCAAAGAGGATGCGTGCATTCACCAACATATATATTTCCCCATTCGCTTTTCTGATTGACAGAAAGTACTCTGAGATGAGATCGCTAGACCACCGACTGACCTTCCCCTTGGATTCGTCTCACTATAGGGATATAACGGACTACTTCAAAAACAGCCACGGTGGAATATTATAAGAAAACGTGTTCGACTCGAATTTGGGTCCGGTTCCCACTGGACCACGCTTATACGCAGAGTAACCCATTTCATCCATCATCGACCGCCCCAAAGGCACCAATTTCCTAGTCCGTGACGTCGGCATCCGAATTCCTTGGAAAGGTTTCGAGCCGGACCAGACAGACACCAGCAGCGTTCTTTTCAGGAGCGTTCTATTGCGTTTTACTTTTGACTGCGTTCATTTTTTTTCCGTTTCTCTTCCAAAACGAACGACACACTCAAGCAAAAGTTAACTTTTAACTTCGAGACTAAAAGTGTTTAATGCTCATTTTCACCTGAATATTAAAACTGAACAGATCAAAGAAAATAAAAATAATTCTTTTCCTTTCTCTTCCAAAACGAATGACAAACTCAGACAAAAGATAACTTTTTAACTTCGAGTCTAAAAATGTTTAATGCTTATTTTCAATTGAAGATTAAAAAGGAACAGATAAAAATAATAATTAATTCTTTTCCATTCTCTTCCAAAACGAATGACAGACTCAGACAGAAGTTAACTTTTAACTTCGAGTCTAAAAATGTTTAATGCTTATTTTCAATTGAAGATTAACACTGAACAGATCAAAGAAAATAAAAGTAATTCTTTTCCATTCTCTTCCAAATCAAACGTCACTCATGCAAAAGTTAACTTTTAACTTCGAGAATACAAATGTTTATTGCTTATTTTCAAAAGAAGATTAAAACGGAACAGATAAACAAAAATAAAAAATATTCTTTCCAATCTCCTCCAAAACGAATGACAAACTCAGACAAAAGTTAACTTATAACTTCTAGACTAAAAATTTTTAATGCTTATTTTCAAAAGAAGGTTAAAACGGAACAGATAAAAATAATCTTAAAATAATTCTTCTCCATTCTCTTCCAAAACAAATGCCACTCTCAGACAAAAGTTAACTTTTAACTTCGAGACTAAAAATGTTTAATGCTTATCTTCAACTGAATATTAGAATGTCTTGAAAAATGGCATAAACATACCAGTTAAAACTGAACAGATAAAAGAAAATCAAAACATCCTTAAGATTAAAAGATGCTGTCTTTGGACCATGTTTCAAACAACAGGTAATGTCACTAACTTCGCTGAACTTTAGTTGCAAGAGCTTGATTCCCTGGGAATCTGATCCTCATTAGGAGCAGCGAAACAGGAGCTACAGTCAACATATGTATTCCATGGGGACGTTTCGGCTTTAACACACTTAAGCCATTTTCGACCTAAAATAGAGGCAAAATACCAAAACTAAGCCATTTTCGACCTAAAATAGAGGCAAAATACCGAAAGTAAGCCATTTTCGACCTAAAATTGAGGCAAAACACCAAACCTAAGTCATTTTCGACCTTTAATAGAGGCAAAATACCAAACCTAAGTCATTTTTGACCTAAATTAGAGGCCAAATACCAAACTAAAGTTATTTTCGACCTAAAATAGAGGCAAATACCAAACTAAAGTCATTTTTGACCTAAAATAGAGGCAAAATACCAAACTAAAGTCATTTTCGACCTAAAATAGAGGCAAAATACCAAACTAAAGTCCTTTTTGACCTAAAATAGAGGCAAAATACCAAACTAAAGTAATTTTCGACCTAAAATAGAGGCAAAGTACCAAACCTAAGTTATTTTCGACCTAAAATTGAGGCAAAATACCAAACCTAAGTCATTTTCGACCTAAAATAGAGGCAAAATACCAAACCTAAGTCATTTTCGACCTAAAATAGAGGCAAAAGGCCAAACGTAAGTCATTTTCGACCTAAAATAGAGGCAAAGTACCAAACCTAAGTCATCTTCGACCTAATATAGAGGCAAAATACCAAACTTAAGTCATTTTCCACCTAAAACTGAGACAGAATACCAAACCTAAGTCATTTTCGACCTAAAATTGAGGCAAAATACCAAACCTAAGTCATCTTCGACCTAAAAATTGAGGCAAAATACCAAACCTAAGTTATTTTCGACCTAAAATAGAGGCAAAACACCAAACTTAAGTCATATTCGACCTAAAATAGAGGCAAAATACCAAACTTAAGTCATTTTCGACCAAAAATAGAGGCAAAATACCAAACCTAAGTCATTTTCGACCTAAAATAGAGGCAAAATACCAAACCTAAGTCATTTTCGACCTACAATAGAGGCAAAATACCAAACCTAAGTCATTTCCGACCTAAAATAGAGGCAAAATACCAAACCTAAGTAATTTTCGACCTAAAATAGAGGCAAAATACCAAACTTAAGTCATTTTCGACCTAAAATAGAGGCAAAATACCAAACTTAAGTCATTTTAGACCTAAAATTGAGGCAAAATATCAAACCTAAGTTATTTTCGACCTAAAATAGAGGCAAAATACCAAACCTAAGTCATTTTCGACCTAAAATAGAGGCAAAAGGCCAAACGTAAGTCATTTTCGACCTAAAATAGAGGCAAAGTACCAAACCTAAGTCATTTTCGACCTAAAATAGAGGCAAAATACCAAACCTAAGTCGTTTTCGACCTAAAATAGAGGCAAAAGGCCAAACATAAGTCATTTTCGACCTAAAATAGAGGCAAAATACCAAACCTAAGTTATTTTCGACCTAAAATAGAGGCAAAATACCAAACCTAAGTCATTTTCGACCTACAATAGAGGCAAAATATCAAACCTAAGTCGTTTTCGACCTAACATTGAGGCAAAATACCAAACCTAAGTCCTTTTCGACCTAAAATAGAGGCAAAAGGCCAAACCTAAGTCGTTTTCGACCTAAAATAGAGGAAAAGTACCAAGCCTAAGTCATTTTTGACCTAAAATAGAGGCAAAATACCAAACCTAAGTCATTTTCGACCTAAAATAGAGGCAAAATACCAAACCAAAGTTTTTCGACCTAAAATAGATGCAAAATACCAAACTTAAGTCATTTTCGACCTAAAATAGAGGCAAAATACCAAACCAAAGTCATTTTCGACCTAAAATAGAGGCAAAATACCAAACTAATGTCATTTTCGACCTAAAATAGAGGCAAAATACCAAACCTAAGTCATTTTCGACCTAAAATAGAGGCAAAATACCAAACCTAAGTCATTTTCGACCTAAAATAGAGGCAAAATACCAAACCTAAGTCATTTTCGACCTAAAATAGAGGCAAAATACCAAACCTAAGTCATTTTCGACATAAAATAGAGGCAAAATACCAAACCTACGTCATGTTCGACCTAAGATAGAGGCAAAATACCAAACCTAAGTCATTTTCGACCGAAACTAGAGGCAAAATACCAAACCTAAGCCATTTTCGACCTAAAATAGAGGCAAAACAACAAAACAACTTGTTTTATACTAATAAAATCCAAATTCAAAGAAAGGTCACACGCAAGATCACTCGCAAGAATATTATTTTTATATAAAGTACCTTACCATTAAACAAAAACTACCCAGAGAAGAAAACACACTGACAGTGAGAGAGAGAGAGAGAGAGAGAGAGAGAGAGAGAGAGAGAGAACTCTTTGCCATGCACAATCCAAGCAGCCTTTACCGTAATCACTGCGTCCAATTTCGGGTAGCAGTAAAGCAGACTTGTTGCAATTTGCTGAAAAGAGGTAGCGGAATAGGGGGAGGGAGGAAGGGGAGGGGGAGGGAGGGTAAGGGAGAGGGCAGTGGGGAGGGGCAGGGGAAGGGGAGGGCAGGGGGAAGGAAGGGCAGGGGGAGGGAGGGGAAGGGTTGAGGAGGGGAAGAGGGAGGGGGATGAGGGGAGGGGGAGGGGGAGGGGAGGATGGCGAGGGGAGGGGAGGGGAAGGGGAGGAGCGGCGTAGGAAAATGGAAAACAGACGAAGGAACAGGGAGAGATAGAATGGGGCTGAGGAAGACGCCGAGCAGCTAGGCATGGTTATAGTTAGACCTGGACACCAGTCATGCAATAATTTCCATACTCTCGACCTGTCCTTGTAGTCTCGAGGCCAAATATGAAAACTTTCAATAAAGCACCAGGAATTAATCTATGACGAACTTCGTTCACGTTGACCTTTACTGCTGCGACGCTACACTGACACTTAATCAATCATCTGATTGAAAATGAAGTAATTGGTAACTCACGGCATCTGGATCCTCGATCATTTCCAGTTCCTGTTTTCAATTTTTACAGTTTTGTGTCCATTACGCTCCCCACGTTAGATAATCAACGATCTTTACCTACACTAATCCCCTGAACGTACATTACCATTAAGGGCAGGCTTAGTAAAGATTACAGAGGTGGTAAGAGTGACGATTGAGATGGTATGGGCATGTGTTGAGGATGGATGACGATCAGGAGGGAGTGAAGAGGGCTTGGGAGGAACCTGTTAGAGGAAGAAGATCGAGACGGAGACAGAGAATTAGATGGCGAGATGAAGTGAAGGAAGATATGGAGAAAAGAAGAGGTTTGGTGGAGGATGATGCCTTGGATAGAAGGCAATGAAGGAGAAGGCGCTTCAGGCAACCGACCCTTTAATGTAGGGATAACAGTAGGGAAGAAGATGATATTCCACGTCATATAAAAAGCAACTTCAAATAGCCTTATCTCGTGTACATGACAATCTTCCATATACTAATACATTTGGCAATTCATTTTAATAAATAAAACTACAGGTATCTGTAAAGTTAGTAAAAATATTTATCGTTACGGGGATAAATTTATTGAGTCGTCACTAACCCAGAAAACAAATATGATGAAACCAATGGATGTGAAACGAATTAAGTCACAATGCTCGACAGGAAGTCCTTAGGACTCCAACCTTTAGTTCCTTCAATTAAAAACGTGATTATGATGATCATCTAATATATATAATGCATGCAGTCACTTTTTATAAAATTCATAAACATGTCGTAAGCAACTAAATAAGTGAATATTCCGTTCCAAAGACTATTATAATATTATATACTCTTCAAGCAACACCATTCACGTCTTTAGCTTGGCCTCTCGCCAAGATACGCAGGTTATATAGCTGCTTCTCCGGCCCCGAATGCTGTGAGTCCGGATTCTCTTTTGAATGAAAGTTCATCTATACGGGTGAAAGCGAGAATGAAAGGTCGAAAGGCGTGAGGTGGCTGACACGCAATGGGAAAACTCTGACCACTTCCAAGCGGACCCTCACTCCAAAGACCGGATTTCGGTTCCATGGTGAGGTAGAAATTTACACACACACACACACACACCTTCTTGCTATAGTTTTTGTTTGGCCTTTTCATTCCTGAAGTGATTTCTCCTTTCTACTTTATTTGGTTTCATACACTGATATACATACATACACATACAACATACACATACATACTATTATATATATATATATATAATATATATATATATATATATATATATATATATAATATTTAATTATATATTATATTTATATCCAAAAGTGTATAAAACCAAATAGAGTAGAAAGATTAAAATCACTTCAGGAATGAAAAGACCACACAAAAACTATAGCAAGAAGGTAAGTCATAACTGAAGACATAATATGAGGGGTATGTGATTAAGTCTACATATCTCCACGAGTGTATCAAACAAAATAAAGTAGAAAGGTTAAAACCACTTAAGGAATGAAAAGGACAAGCAGAAATATGGGTGAGTCATAAATGAAGATATAATCGGAGGGGTATGTGATTAAGTCTACTATAATAATTGCTGATAATAACTACTAACACAGATGCTCTTTTTATTTCAAGAGCAAACGATGATAAGGGGGACAAAGATGCCCATTTTAATGCCCATGCCCGAAGAACAAAGAGAGAGGTCAAGGATGAGACAAAGCGACTGACCTTATTAGAGAAAGGAAAAACAGAAGGATGAAGAGTATTGCGAAGTTGGGCAGAAGGATAAAATAAAACCAATGAAGTTGTTATCAGAGGTCTATGGTTTCCAGAGAGCAACCTCCTTGTATGTATGTATGTATGTATGTATGTATGTATGTATGTATTATGTAATTTCTACGTGAGGTTACAAAACATAATGTCAATGGGATGAACTGCAGTATAGACTTTAGGGCACAAGGCAAGCCCTGGGAACTTGGAGGTCATTCAGGGCTGGAAAGGAAATTGAGAGTAAAGGGGTTTGAAAGGTGTAACAGGAGGAAAACATCAAAGCAGTTGCAATATGAAACAACTGTTAGAAGGGGGTGGATAGCAAGATGGAAGAAAGATAATATGAATGGAGATATAATAAAAAGGAATGAAAATCTTGAATAGAATACAGAAGTTCGAGGAGAAATGCTTATAACGAATCATTACAGATTCTCCGAAGCCTTGGGCAGTACGTGTAATAGTTTCTCAAGAACTTTACGGACCTGATTCAAACCACAGGGCTGTGTTTGCAGGTACTTTAGAATGGGTTCCGAACAGAGAGGATGCGTTCATTGAATTAACTTTAATAGTATATTATTAAATCAAACGAGAAGCATTTGTAGCCAAGGCATCCTGACGGAATACAGTTTCACATTATGTACCCAAGAACTCCTCGAACCAGATGAACAGCGCAGGTCCATTTGGTACTTGCAATCCCTTTCTCTCTCGTTCCAATAAAGTCTCCAATCGATATAGTATTTTTAAGCATCGAATCTGCACGCAGTTCGTTGATTCCATTAACAGTCCACTTAATTCCACTGCTGGGGACGAATGTAATCACTGGCTTGCATGACCTGGGCGGAAAAAAATCGAACGGCTATATACACGTGTTTCTAGGCCCGACCTTGGGAAATGTATAGTAATGATTCCGCTGGATCATGGAAAAGAGAGAGAGAGAGAGAGAGAGAGAGAGAGAGAGAGAGAGAGAGAGAGAGAGAGAGAGAGTGCCAGGATGAAAGTGACAGCGTCTGAGAGATGGTGACCTTGAACCATGAAAACAACATTCCCATTGTGACGTCAGGAAAAAAAAATTTAGGGGACTCCGGAGTTGATGTGGGTACCTGGCTACCTTCCTTTTTCAATTCTTTTCCTTTTCATGCATAACACGATAGTTGCTCCTTTCTGTGAGATGTCATGACTGTAAATGGAAAAAGATATTCTGGGAGATCCAGCTGCAGAACTTGGACTCCACAGGACTAGCTGTCGTAAATATAACGTTTTTCTTATCATTTCGTATTCTTTTGTGGTTCAGAACTTGTACGGTACAAGAATAGCTGTCTTAAATATATCTTTTTTCTTATCATTTCGTATTCTTTTGCGGTTCAGAGCTTGTACGTTTTCAGAACTTGGACATCAACAGGAATAGCTGTCTTGAATATATCCTTTTTCTTATCGTTTCACATTTTTTTGTGTATCAGAACTTGTATGCTACAGGAATAGCTGTCTTAAATATATCCTTTTTCTCATTTTCTACATTCTTATGTTGATCACTGTTGCAAGTTACAGCTGCAAGACGATTATGAACAAAGTCATAGAAGATCATTTTAAAAAAAATGCTTACACAGGAATGCTAAAGTGAGTGAAAAGCGTGCACGAGTACAGCACATGGATGAAATTTACAGCTACGTATTACGAAACAACCAAACATTTATAAAACTTGATTAAAAAAGACAAAAGACATACAGAAGGTGGCCAATCATTTTAACAATGACCAAGTGAAACTATACACATCATCAGACACGATCTCCCCATATGAACTATGATACAAAAGTTTTTCGCAATGATTTTAGAATCAGATGATTTAAAAAAAAAGTAAGTCGAAATCACACGCGCATCGATAGAGGCAAAAATATCAACAAACCGCGGGGACTGGCTATAGTCCTGCCATGAGTAAATCTAACAAGAATGACAATTTGAACCGGCATTACTTCTCAAAGAAGCATTGCCTGGAGAAAGAAACGAAGAAACAAAAACGCTTTTACGCGTAACCAGGCAATCACTAATGATGCTCTCAATATTCAAATCCCCACCTTTAAGGTTTTGATCTCATCATTAGCGGTGAAACTGCTATATATATCTTCTTTTCCTTTTCAGTAAATGAAATATGCTGTATTTCGCGTTTACTTAAGGAGCATAGAGGTTTAAAATGCCTTTGCGCGCTCGTTACATAAATAGAACATAACTATGTTTGCATGCAATATTATGTGATCATCAATTTGACCAGTATTTATATATATATATATATATCTATAATATATATATATATATATATATATACATATATATATATATATATATATATATATATATATATATATATATAATATATATATATATATAATGTTTATGGTGTTTTTACGTTGCATGGAACCAGTAGTTATTCAGCAACGGGACCAACAGCTTTACGTGACTTCCGAACCACGTCGAGACTGAGCTTCTATCACCAGAAATACACATCTCTAACCCCTCAGTGGAATTCCCGAGAATCGAACTCGCGGCCACCGAGGTGGCAGGCCAAGACTATACCGATTACACCACTGAGGCGCTTATATATATAATATATATATATATATATATATATATATATATATATATATGTGTGTGTGTGTGTGTGTATACATATATACATATATATATATATATATATATATACATATGTATAAATATATATATATATATAATAATATTTATATATCAATATATCTATTAATATATATATATATATATATATATATATATATGTGTATATACCATATATACCATATATATATATATATATATATAAAAATATATATACATATTTTATAAATCTATATATATATAATATTTATAAGTATTTATATATCAATATATAATCTTTAATATATATACATATATATATATATATATATATATATATTATATATAATAAATAAACAAACCAAATACACACACACATATATATATATATATATATGTATAATATATATATATAGAATGCTTATGTATGTAAGTGGAAGAAAAATGAAAACAGTAACATTTTGTAAATAAACAAATACACACAAATCTATATATATATATATATATATATATATTATATATCTATATGCTTATGTATGTAATTGAGAAAGAATGAAAACAGCACATTTATATACATACAAGCATTCACACATTTTCTGATAACTTCCTGAGAGCAGAAATATCATAAAACACTTAAATGAAGGAAAGTAAGGAAGCAGGGTGCTTGCTAGAGACTTGATGGAAACTCGATGTCTCTAAAGAAGCCAAGGTCGGAATGTGGGAGGAGTGTTGAGCCAAGTCCCCAACTGAGAAGTGAAGTGTGGATGTTGAGCGCGAATGAGAGAGGAAAGTTTGGCGTAGTCGAGATGAATTGCATAAAGAACGAAGAAAGGAAGGACCCGGTAGAAAGCGTGAAACGTATTATAAACAGCTGATGCGTTTTTTGGAAGTTTTCCGCACAGGGATATCATCTATACGATTCAGGGGGAACAAGAAAGGAAGGACTCGGTAGATAGCGTGAAACGTATTATGGACATCTGATGACATTTTGGAAGTTTTCCGCACAGGGGGTTCATCTATACGATTCAGCAGTCATAGCATGAAATGTGGCACCGGTCGCTGTCTCTTCCCCTCTCGGGAGCTGCTCGTTCGGGAACGTTCATCCAGGAAATAACCAAGAAGGCCGACCTACCGTCCGTCATCTTCAGAAAGTGAAAGTTCTCGTGACGGTCCCAATTTTTTTTATTTACTTTTTTGTTTTTTGAGCTCTACACCACCACAGAATTATCATCTATTACCCTGTCGTCCCGTGTCGGTCATGAATGAACGAAATCCTACGTAAAATCCATTAAAATTACATACCTGGGACGCGATTAGACGCACGATGCAATATGACAAAAGCGCGACATGCAAAGAAGGGGCAGTATTTCCTTTTCTCGCTGTTTAGCGCAATTATACTGATCCAGCGATCCCGTGGCCTTGAGCACAAGGCAAATTAGAGAGGAGCATCGTTATTAACCGCTGATATATAAGGGATGGAACTGGCGATATATTTAAAACGAAATGGGAGACATCGCAAAACGTTAGAGAGAAGAACGACATGTTGGGGATGCGTTTTTTTTAATTACTCATAATTTTTCATTTAAAACGACATCTTGGGTATGTGCTTTTTTATTTATTTATTTTTATTTTTTATTTTTTATCTCATTCAGAATATTTATGAGATACGAAAGTTGCAGATTCACTATAATATTCTATTTTTTTTTTTCATTCAGAATATTTATGAGATACGAATGAGGTATATTCAGTATAATTTTGTTTTATATTTTTCTATTAATCTATAATACTTATAGTATGAAGATAAAACGTAAAAATCCTGGCATAATGGTTTATAAAATTTTGTTTTATATTTTTCTATTAATCTATAATACTTATAGTATGAAGATAAAACGTAAAAATCCTGGCATAATGGTTTATAAAATGTATGTATGTATGTATGTATGTATGTATGTATGTATGTATGTATGTATGTATGTATGTACATATATGCATTGTTTTCTAATTTTAAGTAAAAACAATTAAAATATCCGATGAAAAATCTTGATAATTATAATATCATAAGCGAGGTTCGAAATATTTTAAATAATGTAAATATCTCAAAATAAATGTCAAAGTACTAATTCTCATGACGAAGTTCTCTACTGACCTTCAATTCCTCAAGGAAAAGATAAGAAATTAAAATGTTTTCATCCGGTCACTATCCAAACAAAATGTCACACCTTAAGCACATTCAGAAATCTGAATTACCTTATATACGAAAAATAACAACTGTAAGAATCTGATGTGAGCTTATAACCAAACAAGGCATGATCCGACCTCCAGCTTACTAGGGGTACGTGCCGAAATCTACGGTCGAATAGCACGTTGTTTCACCAACGAGAATTAAAATAAATACGCTATATTTTATTAGAAATAATCGTTCTGTACTGTTTAATATGTATATTATTTATTGTTTACATTTTCATTCTAACAAATAAATCATAAATATCCTATCCTAAAATTCCTGTATCTTTACCTCAACGCTAAACACCTTTTTCAGACCTTTTTAGGCTTTCCAAAGACCTTTCTTACCAACCGCCCCCCCTCCCCACGCCTGCCCCAACAACGACAACAAAGTAGATTGTAGGCTTACTCCCCGAGTAACCGAAAAATCAAGAGAAAAGACCCACAAGGCCAAAATATTAAACTTAGACGTATCATTCTTCACAGTTAAGTATCTGCATCAGCAAAACAAGAAGCCAGTTATATATATAATATATATATATATATATATATATATATATATATATATATATATATATATATATATATATATATATATATATATTTATATATATATATATATATATATATATATGTATATATATTTTTTTTTTTAAGATATAAGCGTGACGTTCAATCCTTGACCACATCCTCAGCTCAGAAACGACCTCAAGGGCAGATATACACGCCAACACGAATGGATAATACTACCTGAATGTATACATTCATTCGTTATATATATGTATACATTATATAAAACTTTTAGTGATTTCCTTCCGTTCAACAAATCTTTAGTGAACTTAATACCCACTGACTTTCTTCACAGTGTGTATGTGTGTGTGTGTGGTGAGAGATATATATCAATTTAATTATTATAGTAGATTCACAACAACCGTGCGTGTTATGTCTAGGCCCGTCCCTTACGACGCTCCTGATTGGCTGTTGATAAGCCAATCATAGAGCTGGAAACTCTCAGTGTCTCTCGAGAGAGTTCACAAAGGCAGGATGTATATTCCACTTCTCCTCAGGGATACGTCTTTCAAAAGAGGTGGAACATACACCCTGCCTATGTGAAATCTCGAGAGAGAGAGTTTCTAGCCCTGTGATTGGCTTATCAACAGCCAATCAGGAGCGTCGTAAGGGACGGGCCTAGACATCACATGCACGGTGGATGTGAGTCTACTATAGCCATTTCACCTTTTCATGTGCAGTGCACTGTACAAATGGACAACATCAAGGCCTTAAAGACTCTTCAATCGTCCCTGTCCAATTTCTTGACATGAAAAACAACGAACAATTATTTTAGATGTTAATTTTATTTATATCTGATTCTGAACATGAATCGCAACAAATAAACATTATTCTAAAAGACCACCGAACAATTAATCCGGCCTCGGAAAGTAGCAATGGTTGTTATGGTTGTGTAAATTCTGGGTTCAAGTTAGTGAGTCGAACAACGAGTTAATTTACTGAATATTACTGATACTTTTATTTCAACATTAGTTCAGGTATTACAACACCCAGAGAGCTGGGAAGCGGCCCAGCAGGCAGACAGACAGAATCTCTCTCTCTCTCTCTCTCTCTCTCTCTGTTCTACTATTCTGGGGACGAGGTGGCCATTGTCAGCTCTAGTGAAAAATACAAACTGGGTTTCAGAGTAAAATGTTTCAATATTAAATACTATATTTACTAAAATGAATGTAACAAAACTTCATTTCGTTGGCTTGAAAAACACAAACGTAATCAATTAGGAAGATTCCAACCTCTCGTAACTATAGCACAGTATTAACTCTCTCTCTCTCTCTCTCTCTCTCTCTCTCTCTCTCTCTCTCTCTCTCTCTATATATATATATATATATATATATATATATATATATATATATATAATATATATATAATATAATATATATATATATATATATATATATATATATATATTATATACACACCCAAACACTATATACGTAAATGAATATATATCTATATCTCTGTGTGTATTGTAAATATAAACATACATGACTGGTAAAAATGTTCTGTTACAACAGCATTCCATCTAAAAAAGGAGCCCATAAAAACTTCAAAATATATAGAAAGTCAGTATACTATATTTCCGAGACTGCTGTCTCTCTCTTCAGGTAGGTAATGAAGACAGAAGCAGCAGTCTCTGAAATATAGTACTTATGTTTCCATATTTTGGTATTTTTATGGGCTCCTTTTATCAAATATACATACATTTGTATACATACATCTACGTGTGTATGTGTGTACCTAAAAAATGATCATACATAATGTATAAAAATTGGCGATAGCAAAACGCAGGAAAATCCTTTTTGTACTGAAAACCATTCCTATGACAACACCTACACAAATGCAGCACAGTGTTCAGCTCTGTCACCTCATCGATTTTATGTCCATCTCCACCTCGTTAGAGATCCCAGATGATCAATGAGACTGTAAGTTTACTTTTCTTCTTGAAGTAAAAACAAATCACTGACCACGATATTAAGTAACTAATAAATCTGATTCGACAACAAACTTGAAGCGTCAGTAGATATGTTTCAACCAGTACGAGACAGGCCCTTTGAATAATACCATTCATAACTCGCGGCATTAAACGGGTCATTATTCATTTCTAATAATCGTGCAAAATCTAAATCTCGTGAGGACGGAGAGTTTAATC
>NC_061107.1:72850349-72862849 GCF_015104395.2 Macrobrachium nipponense
TCACAGTTTTCTTATGATTTTGTCTAGCTTTCTTTTGAACTCTTCAGAGAGAGAGAGAGAGAAAACATATTCTGATTCCTATGTGCTTTCAACTAAAAAAAAAAATCTACAACAGATTTCTCTTTACTAGGATGCTTTCATTTATCATTTTTCACAATAAATACCAGACCACTTTAATACAAATCAACCGTCATTTACGAACTCCCAATGAATATTTATTACTGTGTCCGCACGAATACCTTATCGTTTCATTAGCAATACGTCATATATTCATGAGGATATGCAAACCGAGTTCTCCATTTGTCATGAATTTGTGAAATTTAATCACATCCATAATTCATCTTGAGTACAAACAGAACATTGCCATTTGTACACAGGTATCTAACATCGAACACCAATAATGCTTTTAATAATGACTATTCGATAACTACGAGAGAGAGAGGCGAGAGAGGTAGAGAGAGAGAGAGAGCGAGAGAGAGCAGAGGAAGAGAGAGACGAGAGAGAGAGAGAGAGAGAGAGAGAGAGAGAGAGAGAGAGAGAGAGAGAGAGACTTTCTGGTAAATTACATTTACCATATATATATATATATATATATATATATATATATATAATATATATATATATATATATATATAGATATATATATATATATATATATATATATATATATATATATATATATATGTATATATATATATATAAATTATATGTATATGTATATATAGATATATATATAAAAACCAATATATAAAAATATATATGTTTATATATATATATATATATATATATATATATATATATATATATATAAAATATATATATATATATATATATTATATGTAGTGTGTATATATATATATATATATATATATATATATATATATATATATATATATATATATATATATATATATATATATAGTATTATATATATATATATCTATATATATATATATATATATATATATATACACACACACAAATGTTCGTCTGAAAGAAGGAGATGAGTAAACAAGTATTTACTTATAAAAAAATCAACTTGGTGTGGAAGTGTGGAAGTAAGTGAGAATCAACACAACCCCTTACACATAATTACGTGACTTCATTTATTTCCAGCTAGGGGGAACTGATTACCCAATTACTTTCAATTCCAGGTTTCCAATCGGGTTGTCGTACCGTGGAAAGCTAACCTGGTTCAGGTACGTCTGATCACGGGATTACTTCCAAATTCAGCGTCGATTTATAATCGAGCAAGCATGCGTGTAGGAAAAGCATGCGAGTGTCCATGTTTTCTATTTTTTTGCTCTCGCCCCAAAAACAAAAACAAAAAAACACACACACACAAATTGTGGCTAACTGGCTGAAAGAGTTCGGTAACAATGGCGTGTTTACTTGTTTGTATGGTGTTTTTTTAACGTTGCAAGGAACCAGTGGTTATTCAGCAACGGCGCCAACAGCTTTACGTGACTTTGAACCACGTCGAGAGTGAAGTTCTACCACCAGAAATACATACATCTCTAACACCTCAATGGAATGCCCGAGAATCGAAATCGCGGCCACCGAGGTGGCAGGCCAAGACTCAACCGTTCACGCCACTGAAGCACTCATGGCGTGTTTACTGGGACATCCCACAACGAAAGAAGACGAAAATAAAACTAATTTTGATCTATATAGATTTTTTGGCATTATGCCAAGCACTGGGGCAACTAAGGCCATTCAGCGCTGAAATGGGAAATTGACAGTAAAAGGTTTGAAAGGCGTAACAGAAAGGAAAACCTCAAAGCAGTTGCACTATGAAACAACTGTTAGGATAGGGTGGACAGTAAGATGGACTTAGAGAGAATATGAACAGAGTTACAGTAAAATGAATGAGAGTAGTTGCAGCTAGTGGCCAAAGGGACGCTGCAAAGAACCTTAAGTAATGCCTACAGTACACCGAAGAAAGACAAGGGTATGGAAATTCGATTATGAGCGTTTCAAGAAAATATAAGGGATATTCTCAATATTCTCAAATGCTCCCATATCAAATGATTCATCTTTTAATGAATTGTCACGAATTTCATTACTGTACCTACATCTATCATCCAATACAATCAGGCAACGATAGAATGACTTACAACTTCCATGACTTGAAGATAGGAAAGAAGATGACGTTTATATATGATATAGATATTACTGCCAATAAATCTTGTCAATTCTCAATAAGGCTGCTGTACACAATATAATGATACGACTGGACAAAGGGAAGCGAAGAGCAAATACGTTATCAAAACACCGGTAGCAAATTATAATTGAAGTTATTGCAACCGTCATTATACAACAAATGATGTCGCGGTGGTGGGGTAGATAAAAGCTTCCACTAACGTCCTGGATTTGTATGGCTTCTTGGGTTCGCGCCTGGGACCAAGCAAATCTATTATCGTGTAAAAAAATTCCCCTTCAGTTAAACATATATGAAAATATATTAATTCCGAGGTAGAGCGAATTAGATATTGAAGGACATTGTAGCTCGATGTATATTATATATATATATATATATATATATATATATATATATATATATATATATATATATAATACACATACATATGGCAATAACCTCACTGTAACCAGCTCACAGTCACTACCTTAAGTTTTCCAATACCGGCACTATTCCGAGTTCCTAGCTGGTGAGAGGAATGACTTCGACGAAAGAGAGGAATTGCCTTACAAAAATGAATAAATAAATAAAATCGAACTACATGAGTAAGCAACATGAAGAACAATCCATCCTTTCATTCACCCGAAGAGACAGCAATTAATTGTTGTTATATTATCATCGTTAATTGACGTCTATGACTTAGTAGAACATTTTCAGTGAATTTGTCAATGCCTGTTTACTCGTTTAATATATTCTGTTTTTATACCTTCTAATTCTTGATGAAAACGACAAAACCGATTTTCTATTATCACAATTCATTCAGTTGCATGGCAAGAACTGACACATGAAGAAACGAAGTATACGACAAAAGATATTGAGAGAAAGATACATCTCGGTTTCATATGTTATGGGGGGTGGGTGGGAAGGGCTACACCTTAACCCTCCTTGCTTTCATATAATGCAGAATCTACTGTCCGGTATTCAATAGCTATTCATTTGTTATTATTGGTATTTAGATGATATTTATTAAAAACTGACTGGGGGAGAGGGGAAAGGCTACCCCTTAATACTCATTACTTTCGTACATAAGTAGAATCTACCGCCTGGTAATTAAAAGCTATTCGTCTGCCATTAATGGGATCTAGAAGATATTGTTCAAAATTGAATTGACAAAATTAGATTACTACTTAAATCAGATATACTAAAAGACAGAAGGAAATGGAATATTCCTGTTAAAATTGACTAGACAAAATTAGATGAGTATTGAAATCGTTCAAATTTATAAACTAAAAGACAAGAGGAAATGGAAATTCCTGTTAAAATCGGAATTCGTAACTTGATCGAGAAATGGCGAAGTAGGTTAACATACTTTTCATCAGTCTAATGGCCCCACTGGGGACGAAAATAGAGAGAGAGAGAGAGAGACGAGAGAGAGAGAGAGAGAGACGAGATCTGAGAGACGGGAGAGAGGACAGATGGGGATGAGAGATGAGAGAGAGGCGAGACATAAAACGATTTTCGTTATTCTAAGAAACTTATCTGACGAAACATCAAGTCGTGAAACGTATTCGGATCACATTCCATTTCGCTCGGGGAGACGCGAAGACAATTCGTGCCAGGGGTGATTCATCATAGGAGCCGCTGGAAATGTCAAGGACTTTGCTGGACTTAATTAATCAGGTTAACGTGAGAGAGAGAGAGAGAGAGTGGGGCGCTGCGGACGGGACGAGGAAGGAGGAGTCGATCATTGAGGACAACATTATCATGATTATAAACATAAAATGAAAGATATAAAGGTAAAAAAATATTATAGGATCATACGCCATTATCAAGCGTTATTTCCACTTCTAAGGAAACGATGTGCCAAGAATCATTATAAATAAACAAAGGAAGAAATGAATTTAATATAGAGTCTAGGCCAAAGGTCAAGCACTGGGACCAATGAGGTCTTTCAGCGCTGAAACGGAAACTGACAGTACAAGTTTGAAAGGTGTAACAGGAGGAAAACCTCAAAGCAGCTGCACTATGGATCAAGTATTAGGAGAGGGTTCAAGAAAGTAAGATGGCAGAAAGATAATATGAATGGAGGTACAGTTAAAAGGAACGAAAGTAGTTGCAGCAAGGGGCTGAAGGGACGTTGTAAAGGAACTTAAATAATTCCTACGGTGGCCTGCATGAGATGCAAAGGACGAGCAATTACGGTGTACAGGAGCCAGACGAAATAAAAGAAATGTTAAATCTGTACATTGCAGGATTACCAACTACGCAGCAGCAAGGTGGAAAGCAGCAGTACAAATCGACATAGCGACAGTTGTGAGGAGAAGGTCTTCCGTTCAATCACAATGAATATTAACGTTAGGAAAGGGGACCTATCTCGTACGACCTCACAAACTAAACCCTTTGGGTAACGTTTATCTTTCGCGCAACTTTGACTTCGTTTTTCAACAAAAACCCTTCTCCTTTCGAGGCAGGAATCTGGAGACAATCCGGATGAGGGCAAACAACTTATGCATATCAACCCCCACCCAATCCCACCCCTCTTCCCCATCCAACTCCCCCTCCACACCCTCCTGTTCTTTAAAACGAGGTCTGGAGTGGAGCCTTTGGATTGCGACCCAACAGAACCATAATTACCTTTGTTTAAGTAAGTTTGTCTAAATGACGACCCCGAGGTTGTTTGAATCCAAATACGAAGACTTCATCATTCTTTAGAACGACAAAATATTTAAAGAATGTGACGTTCATAACATCATATCTATTGATACTTCAGATCAAAAGTGTACCCATATTCAAAACCTCTAGTTGAAGGTAGTAGTTGGCGCTGTCTGCCGATTAGGACAATTCAAGTGGCGAGGTGAAACATACATCCTGCCTATGTGAACTCTCGAGAGAGACTGTGAGAGTTTCCAGCCCTGTGACTGGCTTATCAACAGCCAATCAGGAGCGTCGTAAGGGACTAGTCTAGACATCAAATGCACGGTTGATGTGAATCTGCTATAGTTACGCTGTGAATGAAATCTTTCCCTGTTGAACTACATCACTCACTCATTTTCATAGATCCCTTGTAAGTCTAAGAACAGATTTACACTACATTTAGAAAAGCAAAAAACTGCAACAAGAAAACTATATTGCACACTTAACAGGTTGCAGAGAGAGGCCATAGTACTACTTTCAAAGCCTCATGCACAAGCTGTTTTGATTTTCTGATATAGTTCAAAGATACAATTAATGAAAATGCATCATCATTCATTATGCTCTTAGCTCCGTTTTCATGTTTCCCTAATGATAGGCATTTAGTTCCTTGAAAGCTATTTTGCAAAGCAAACTGACAGATTGTTTCACATATATACACATACAAACATTATATACATACATACATACACTACATACATACATACATACATACATACATATCATATACCATATCTATATATATATATATATATATATATATAAATATAATATAATTATTATAAATTTTAATTCGCTCTACCTCGGATTAATAGATTTTCATATATGTTTAACCGAAGGGGAACTTTTTGTCGATATGAATCACGGTAATGTGATATGACTTATATAATGGCTGCGGCTGTCAAAAGCACTACAACGTTACCGAGGACGAGGAGGGTTGATGCATTCTCTAAACAACGAATACCTGAGAGCGACAGGTATTTGTAGGTGTGAGGCGGCATAAACTTGTAGCCTCTTGCGGTGGCGGGGTGAGTTTAAGCTTCACTGCCATCCTGGATTTATTTGGTTTCGATGGTTCACGGCCGGGAGCCGACAAATCTCTTATCGACAAAAAATTCCCCTTCGGTTAAACATATAAGAAAATATATCAATTACGAGGTAGAACGAATTAGATATTAAAGGACATTTGTAGCTAGATGTATGTATATGAATCACGGTAATATATGATTATATATATATATATATATATATATATTATATATATATATATATATATATATATACATATATACATACATATAAGAAAAGGAGCCCATATAAACGCCAAACTATAGAAAGTAAGTACTAATACTTCAGAGATTGAAGAGGGAGATAGCATTCTCTGAAATATAGAACTTACTTTCTATATTTTAGCGTTTTTATGAGCTCCTTTTATTGGATGGAATTCTGTTGTAACAGAACATTCTTACTAGTCATACATACATATATGTATATATCTATATATATATATATATATATATATATAATATATATATATATATATATATATATAATATTGCACATGCAAATGTGTGTGACCTTACAACAGAGCTAGTTAGTGCAGACACGCACAGAGAACATCTCGCGAAATAATAAATATTCTTCCCCAGATGATAACATGCGGAAAACGTCTTCCCTACGCTGATAGCAACGTTGCTTCTAAAAGCTAAATTAAGAGGAAAAAACGTTTTCCTAATGAATATGATCACAGTAATTGAAGTCAGGCGATGACTCTGCGGTAAAGATAGAGGGACACCATTCTGATAAAACGGTTCAGACGAATTATATTTCCTCTTCATTTCTCTGTTCTGTCAAGTGTGGTAATTAAAGGAACAACAACAACTGTTTAATTAAAATCATTGCTTGGCTCTTATTAGCATTCTGGTATATTTACTATTATTATCATTATTCTGGTACAAGCACGCAGAAGTCAAACACGGCGTAATATAACCGTAGAATTTAATGTCGTCAACATTATATTATATTTTATTACTTTAATTATGATGTTGGTGTAGGCACGTAGAAGTTAAACATGACATGATACATCCGTAGAGTTTAAGGTTGTCACCATATTATCATTGTTATTATTATTTATATATATAATGATATATTATTATTACATAAAAATATGTGACATATCTGTAGAGTTTCAGGTTGTCAGTATTGTATTATTATTATTATTATTATTCTGGTATAAGCACGCAGAAGTTAAACATGGCGTGATATAATCGTAGAGTTTGAGGTTGTTAGTATATTAATTATTATTTTAATATAATATTATCATTATTACTTTGGTATAAGCACGCAGAAGTTAAACATGGCGTGATATAACCGTAGAGTTTGAAGTGCTCTGAATTTTATTATTATTAAAATATATACAATATGATACATGGTAATGACGTCGACAAGTTTCGACAAAAGCACATCACCCACGACAAGCTAGAGAACACCAGCAGAATCCTACGTTGTAACAGTAGGCCATCCAAGAGTTAATTACCTCGTCGAAAAACGCCCGCACGCCTAATCCGAGGCAAATAACGCCTTCCTGAGGACAACCAGATTCCGGGAATGCAAAGAGTATGAGGCGTGAGGCTTACGTAAGTGAGAGGGAGGCCATGAATAAGTGAGGGGAAGGGGGAGGCGGCAGAGGGAGGAGGAGCAAGAGAGGTACGACGTAGAACTCCGTCCTTCAAGATGTGTTCATTATTCACGTACTTTTGTTACGATCGTCCGTCGACTTCTTGGCGTATGTTATGGTCTCTCACGCCGTATTGATTATGGATTCCATAATGGCACGAGGAACAAAAACATGGTATACACACATACATACATACGAACATACGTGCGCACATGCGTACGTACATTGCAATTTGACACGAAAGGTTTCAGATGATATATATATATATATATATATATATATATATATATATATATATATTATATATATATATATATATATATATTATATATATATATATATATTATATATATAATTGAATGACCTGCTCTTATTTTTGTTAATAAAGTGCATCGCCATAAATACAGTTTCTTTAGACTGATGAATGTGTTATCGTTACTGAAGTGATCTGTCTGTCGTCTTATCAATATACTATATATATATATATATATATATATATATATATATATATATATATATATATATATATATATATAATATACGACATATAAATACTTTAGTAGCGATAACACATTCAACAGTTTAAGGAAACTGTATCTCTTACGAAACACTTTATTAACAAAAATAAGAGCAGGCTAATACAAAATTACATTCGCACGCTTGACAGTTTCTCATAAAATCTAACCTTCTTCTTCAGTAATATCTAAAATGCCGCAAGCAGGAATAATTAACCATAAACACTTCCTAAACTATTTGGAAGACTAAATACTTTCACACAAACAACGGCGTTAGTTAATATTCTAACAAGATTTGGCAAATAATTAGAGGACACAAGATATATGAAAACAAAAATTGGTGGGTTTTGATAAAAGTAAAAAATTAATTTTCGTAGTTCTGTCAACAGATTTTCTATATTTTTTTTAAAGGTGGCTATTAGACGACACAGGATATATGAAAAAAAAATTGGGGGGTTTAAAATTGGAAAAAAAATATTTTCGTAATAATGTCGACAGATTTTCTATTTTTTTCTTAACTGGCTATTAGAGGACACAAGATATATGAAAACAAAAATTAGGGACTTTGGGACAATACAAAAAAATCAATTTTAGTAGTTCCGTCGATAGATTTTCTATTTTTTTAGTGGCTACTAGAGGAAAATGAAAAAATCAATTTTAGACAAATTTTCAATTTTCAAAAAAGTGGCGAAAAAAACAAACGTATTTGCCAGATCACTTCAACGGATTCCAGCCATAATAAAAAATGGAAGAAGGGGGAGAATATCGACGGTGTCTGAGGCACAAAGAACAAACCCACCCCACACGACACCATCAAGGTCACGACTACAAAGGAGGAATCGATATCGCTCGTTCTGCGGTATCCCATAATCGGGTATCCTTTCAACTTCGAACTGACGACAATAATTCCCTTCAAAACATTGCCCACCTCTCTCTCTCTCTCTCTCTCTCTCTCTCTCTCTCTCTCTCTCTCTCTGGTTATTTTTCAGCGTAGGAAAAAACATATTTGGTGAATAGCTCTACCAGAATTCTCTCTCTCTCTCTCTCTCTCTCTCTCTCTCTCTTCATTTTCCTTTAAATCTGTGCGGGAATTTTACTCGTAGATGCAAAGGGTGGAGGGGGAAGGAGGGAAGGCCAACTCTTAGAGGGGGCGTGGGCATTAGAAAGTTTAACGAACCAGTGCTTTAACCCAATTACTCATACTCTAACACGTTCTCCACCAATTTACCTGATGATATTATTCAATAAAGTAACTTCCTTAATTAAGATATAATTTGAATTATACTTTTATTTTTATATTTTTTTTCATTATCTTCAACTTCATGCTGAGACATAACAGATAAAGAATGAATGGAGTCATCAATATAAAAATATCTACAACAACAATTTCATTCAGTTTCTCGTAATCATATACGACCTTCGTTTTAATGCAGAGAAGAGAGAGAGAGAGAGAGAGAGAGAGAGAGAGAGAGAGAGAGAGAGAGAGAGAGAGAGAGAGAGAGAGATTATAATATATATTAGGAAATCATAAAAAGCAAAGATAAAAAGTGCGCGAAAATAATGAATAAAAAACTCAAAAAAGAACTTCCTATAAGTTGCTGTAAAAGAAATAATATATATATATATATATATATATATATATATATATATATATATATATATATATATATATATCATAAAACTATAGAAGGATTTTACATCATTTGTGGATTGTATCCCCAATTACTTAGAGATACGACGTAGTACCTAGTTTCTAAATATATATATATATATATTATATATATATATATATATATATATATATATATATATATATATAAAGCTGCTGACAGAGAGAGAGAGCGCCAAGCTAATTCCACTGTGAACCTTCATCAAGGTTCAACGCCAAAGGCCGACGAGACGAGAGCCAATCCTTTTGTGGACAAGATTCAGGAACCTGGAAAAACACTTACCTGGTCAATGCAAGAGAGCGTCTGGTTCTCGGCGCAGTAGTGGAGGGCCGTCTTTCCAGTTCGGTCTCTCTCCCGGACACTCCCTGGCTGGAAAGAGAATGGGAGAGAGAATTAAAATTTGGCTTCCATGATATCCAGGCTGCAAGGCCAAGCACTAGGCCACTTCGTCCATTCAAAGCTTACGATAGTGACAAGGGGGTTGGGGGTGACTGAATTGAATTGATTATGGAATTGAGGCCAAAGGCCAAGCGCTGGGACCTATGAGACCATTCAGCGCTGGAATGGATACTGACAGTAAAAGGGTAGATAGGTGTAACAGGAGGAAAATCTCTCAGTTGTACTTTGAAGCAATTGTTAGGAGAGGGTAGAAAGTAAGATGGAAGAAAGTGTTGCAATAAATAATAGTTAGAGAGGTTGAACAGCAAGACTGACGTAAGGAAATAGCAATGGATAGAGAGTAAAAGACTAAAAAGTGAGTGCAGCTAGGAGACAAAGGGGCACTGCAGACCCCCTTTAGTACTGCCTGCAGTGCACCACGTGCGGTGCATCCTAAAGGGCAAAAAAGAGATGATGATGATGAAATACCCAGAGGCTGAACTTTCTCATTCACTTCACTTACTACTAAAACATAGAAGAGAGATGAATTCTCATGACTGAATTTTATCACCGCTTCCTTTGGGACGCATAATTACAACAGATGGGTACAAATTTTCACGAGAGAATTTTCTCATTCACTTGACTCATATATCTGAAACGCAAAAGGATGTTAAATTCTCATGACTGCAATCTTACAAGCATTTTCTTACTATTCCCAATGAGGTGGTGTAACAACAAGTCAAGGTTCAGAATTTGCCAATCGTCCATTTGCACAGAGTTCTGTTGCTACAAGTATGCAGTGGGTTCATAAGTATATTCAACTCAACGCGAAAAACACCTTTTTCAGACCTTTTTATGCTTTCCTAACCCCCGACAAGAACAACAACAACAAAGTAGTTTGAAGGCCTACTCCCCGAGTAGGCAGAAAATCTCCAAGCAAACGGCTCCCAAGTCATACGAACGAACAACAATAAAATGCAATTATCTGTTTCTGAATTCCGATGTGGGTCTTAGTAGAAATCCATATGAACGAGCCCGGTCTGACTGACGTTTCGATATGACATGCGGTCGGAAATACCAACTAAATGTCGAACACGACGTCACTGATGTTTAGATGGTAGTATTTCGTGTCTGAAATGCTCTCAATGTGATCTCCTGAGGGAACAGATGCTATACTGTTTTCGCTTACTCGGGGGGAAAGCCTACAAACTACTGTGATGTTGTTGCGGGGGTGGGGTAGGAAAGCCCTATGGAAAAGCCTAAACAAAGGTCTGAAAGAGGCGTTTCGCGTTGATTTACAGATACAGGAATTTTAGGATAGGATATTTATGATTTCTTTATTAGAATAAAAATGTGTAAAATAAATAATATCCATTTTAAACAGTACAGAACAATTATTTCTGATAAAATGTAGCGTATTCATTTGAATTTTCGTTGGTGAAACAAAGCTCTATTTGACCGTAGATTATAACACGCGCCTTCGAGAAAGCTGGAGGTCGGATGACGTTTTTTTTTTCTCTCTCTCCCCATGAGACAAATTACCTGCAGTATAATATAGGATTTACGAGATAGAATTTTGATGGTAATACTACGCTAGAAAAACATTGTTACCGAGCGATATCCTTTTTATATTGTCTCCATAAAAATTCAAAGCCTTTTACAAAAGTTGTTCTCCAGTTTATTTCCATTTTAGGCGAGTTTAGAAATTATAATTATGGACGGTATGAAGTCCCCTCCCAAAATTTTTTTTAAAAAACCTGGAATGATAATACTCTTTTACTAAACAGTTTTTTTATTCTATTTATTTTTTTATTTGCTTGTTATTTGTTTGCAACAGGAGAAATGCTCTGCAGTTTAAAACACGCAAAAATATTAAATCCTGGAATGATAATATTCCATTTGAAAAGTCCTCTCCCAAAATACGTTTTTTATTTTATTTTTTAAAATCTTTCGGCAATATGAAATACCCAGTGCAGTATAAATTTGGAGAGCACCTCAGTGGCCTGATCGGTTCGGTCTTGGCCTGCCACCTCGGTGGCCGCGAGTTCAGTTCTCGGGCGTTCCACTGAGGGGTCAGAGATGAGTATTTCTGGTGATAGAAATTCACTCTCGACGTGGTTCGGAAGTCACGTAAAGCCGTTGGTCTCGTTGCTGAATAACCACTGGTTCCATGCAACGTAAAAACACTATACAAACAAACAATAAAAATTAATTTGGTGTTATAATGTTGAAGGTGTAAAATAACTTTCTATTTTTCTTCTGTAGGGACAAATTACCCGCAATACAAATATGACATACAATTGGATTAATGACAATAAAGACAAAATACTTATTTTAGGGAGATGACAAACTATTTACAGTACAAAAAAAGTAAAAAAATGCGCCAAACTTTCTTCGGCGCAATCGAGTTTTCTGTCCGCCGTTGGCCC